>NC_028644.1:38713248-38738582 GCF_001406875.1 Solanum pennellii
TATATATATTTATATATATATTTCATTCATAAAAAGAGATAAAGGTGAATATGAGAATTATCGTTTCAACTAAAACCATAAAAATATCATTCTCATAGTTATTCATATGGAGTGTATGTTTATATTGGTAATCATGATGACATAGGTGTACCACCTAGATGTTTAGGAAACCATCCTTTACGGATCACAATACATATACAATGTCCATCTTGTCAAGAACAACTCCTATATGAAACATTTAGGAACCATGGACCACATACTCACATTACATCCTAGGATACTAGATTATATTCCACATTTTGTATAAAAGACTCCTATCATGCAAAGATCACATATTCATATGGGGTTCATATGGGTATGGATCATTCTACAATAGTCCTTAATACACATAGATCATAATAATAGAATTGATCTCTATAATAAAACCATCATACTCATCATAACCATCATATCAATTCAATCTACAATTATTGTGTAAAATACGGGGAGCACCCCCATACATAACTGGCGGCGGCGTCCTCGGAGAGGACTAAGACTAGTCTCTTAGCATTCATCATTGTTTCATAAGATAAAAAGTGTGTAAAATATTTTTTTTAACTGAATCTGCTTCATGATGTTAACTTAGACCTCTTGCTTACACATAATATACACATAGGGAGTAAACTTAGACTTCTCTAAATAAGAAGTTTACTTAGCCTTCTACTTTTATCCCACATATATATAACGTACACAATATAGTCTTAATAGGAATGTCTCATATAAAACCATTTAAATGGAGTATAACAATATGGTCATAGCCCTTACACAAATGTCAAAATAGCACTTAAAGCTTACAACAATATCTTGAACAATAAGAGTGAAACAAATTTCATTAGACTATAGTAAGTGACATAGGCATAATGAGGAGAAAGGCATCATCCTTGGATCTTGAGGACATACCCACACTTGGGAAAATGATCCAACCCTTCTTGCCAATTGGTCACGAACCCTTCAACGACCAAAACCTAGAATGTTAGGGGAAAGGGAGAAATAGGGGTTAGTACACCACTTGTACTAAATGTGAAACGTATTCACACACCGCATAGAAATCATGCTAATAAGGGGACATTTGATAACTATGCCAAGTTATTTTAAAAAATCTTATGCACAACCCAAGAACACATATGAGACAAGAATAATCTATTCCTTATGATACAAGCATATTAAATACAAGAGCAAAATACTAAGGTTCAGCCAAGTCCACATGTGTTTAACATATTAGAATTCAAATCCAATGCAACTCTAACATGATATTACAACCACAAAGCGTGTTTATGAGTTTACAGCATTATAACCTAAGAAAAACCCTTACTAACCACTTATGAAGCCTACTAGTACAATGGTCAAGTAAAGCCCGATAACTTTACTTGACCAAGCAAACTAACCAAAGGATCATGAATAATATCTAGCTTCACATAACATGGAATTATAAGTATTCATCCTCATATTTAGCAATATAAACAATTAACATGAAGAATTAACATAACCATAACTCCATTTCATAAGAGCATGAGAACATAAGAATTACTTCCTAGGATTTTCCTCAAGGACAACTAGTGCAATATATAGGTAGAGTCTCATACCCATACCTAGACTAAGTCAAACCCCTTATGTCTTCCTAGTTAGAGTTCACTTTATTACTTCATTTTACTTTTGGGAACATCTTTCCTTAACCGACATAGACCATATGAGCTAATGTAGAATTCGGTGTAATGGACCCCTAGACCGAAAGAAGGTTGACTACTTGCCAAAGAAGTACCAACAGATTAACATAACATCTAGGTGGATCCACTAGCTAGTATTCCTGTGGGGGAAACATAGTTCAAGAACTAGGAGATGTACTTGGGACTATATTTATGCTTAATGAATTATAGTCTCCAATCTTATGAGTACAATAGTGAACCTACCTTTCTTATTTGGCAAAGGACACTCTTTACTACTAGTTCACTCAATGCTAGCTAGAGTCCCTTTTTAAATGTCTTTCTTTAACAATCATAGCTAAGGTTAGGTCATAGGAGAATATATCATTGTATATTCATAGTCATTAGCTTAGTAGGAATTTCACGAGAATAACTTTCATTACAACCCTACATGTGATATTCACACATTAGTATCATCATATCATAGTAAGGCACACAAGTACTTCATAACAAACTTATATCGTGACATGTTAAGAATTATATTAATATCACAAAATCAAGAAACTTCAATTACATCATCATATGAAACCTACTAAACCCAATTACAAGACACACTTTAATTGAATTTTATCGTTAACAAGCCATCATTATTGAAGTTAAGGTTTAGGACAATAAAGTCTTACCAAATATCCTTCAAAGTTATAACCACGGTCTTACCATCAATTAGCCAATTTCCATCAAATAATAAGTGTAATAACATCAATCAATAGTAAATAACACATTAAATAAGTTAATTGCATCATTAAAAGTCATTCAAAAGTAGTCTATGGGGTTAATTTATGATCTATTTCTTAAATAGGTCAAAACATCAAGAAATAGCATAATTAAATCATAATACACCATTATCTAAACATAAAAATAAAAGTAAACCATATAAAATACACTTTAGAAGATCATATTCATGTTAGGAAGAAACCCATATGAAATCATCTTTTTGAAAATCAATATTGGAAGAACCCTTTAGGGAATGGAATATTAAAAGTGAAGAGTTCCCATACCTTGGTATTTGTTGAAAATTGATGAAGGAAAATTGACTTGTTTCTGCCCAAAACACCTTGCCCTAGTTCTCCAATGGAGCTTTTATTTTTGGGAGTGAGAAAGAAGAGAGAAGGAAGAGCAATTTTGTGATTGGGAATTGGGAGGTGTTAAGTTATGCTTAAGATTAGGGTAGTTTAAATTGTGACCCAACTACCCCCTAATACTTAAACGACCTCCTAATTACACTAACTAATGAATTTAACTCATTAAAACTCACCACCGAATTGCAGGCCTTACCAATGACACCACGATGTACGGTTCGTACGTTAGTCGACGGGCCTTGGGATAAACCGTCCTGCAGGTCCTTCGATGATTTCAGACACCTGTCCATTTGGACATTTTCCAAAAGTGGCTAACTGACAAAGTACGGAGGCATCGTTGCCCCATCGTCTCACGTATGTCCCATCGATGGCAAAGTAGGTGACACTGCCTGCACTGCACCAGTTGACAGCTTAGGGTCAAAATGAAAGGGTCCTTTTCAAGGACCCTTAGGGTGGTCCCTGAGGAGTCTTACCCAGACATTTCGACCCTATGTTTTACATTCTCGAAATTAACTACGTTAGACTTGAGATTTACATGAGTTTCATGAGTTAATGATAATTGATAATGATTTATATTATCAATAGAAGTAAATTGCTGAAGTTTGGAAATCAAACGTCAAGGGACGACCAATACATTACGAAACTAACTTTGTGTGTGCACTTGTGTGTCCTAGAATGTTGTAGATGTTTTTATGTGTTGTATGGAGTCTAAAACTTGTAAAAATACTTTTAAAAGGTAAAATTAAGTATATGGTTTGAAACGTCGTTGTCTATCCCCCCAAGGATCGCCCTAGGGGTCCATGAAGAGACTCCACCTTTGGCCAAGCAAGCTGCCCAAGGCAGCAAGGCTTTTGTTCCTAGGTGGAACACTGACCCGTCTGCAACACAACATGCCGCGCACTAGCCTTTATAGAAATTTTATTTCCAAGAACTTGTGGGAACAACTCGATGATTCAGACTTGTTTCCCTTCGATAACTCCATAAATTTATGTGAAGTTTGACTTTTCTGAAACGGTCCAATCAATTTAGGGTGTTTTGGATTTTTCGGGGTGTGTTATATACTTATCTTATGTCATTATACACCCATTCCCCCAACCATAAAAGCCAAGCCTTCATTTAAAATTCAAATTTTCAAAATGCTCAAAATTTTTTCTCACCTAAAAGCTTTCCCAAACTCCATTGAAGCTAGAACTCAAGGTTGAGCTAGGTTTGAAAGATGTGGACGTTTTCTTCACCAAATCTCATGGATTTACTCATATTAAAGTACGTTAGTCATCGTTGACCTTTTTTCCATTCAAGGAGCCACTTTTAACAGATTTTCAAAAAAAGGTTTTTCAAACTCAAACTTCTTCTATCTTCTATTCTAAACATGGGTCTTAGCATGAAAGTGATTTAATGATTAAAATGAGTTGTTCTTAGTATTTCTTGATGATTTTGAAGTCAAAACTTCATTAAACCCATGGTTACGCATAGTTCATACTTTTAACTTAAGAAAGGGGTTAAACGAACATAATTCTGTAATGTTTGAGTTATGGTTTCTTTATTATGAAATTATGATTTAGTTACTTCACTAAGGGATATTTTATGGTGAATTATGGAACTAACTGTGAATAGGTGGTGAGAGCTTGGATGAATGGTAAGTTGGGTCATTTTGATTTGCTCTTATTGTTAAATGTTGTTGAGTAGTATTGGCCAACTTTGGCGGCGGTGTTTTATGTGATATTCATGATTATATTGTATTAATGTGTGCCTTTTGAATGTGTTCATGAAGGCATATTATTTGAAGTTAAATGATTATTATAGTGTTTGTGTATGATACGTCTTAGAAGGTTGGAATGTGTATCTTCATGATACTATGTCTAACTGAAGAATATGTTCTATGTTCATGATTAAGCATGCTAGTGTGTGAATTGTGATGAAAGAAAGTATAAGAATGTCTAGAGATCAATGTAATAAAAATGGGGATTGTATGAAATGTGTGTTCACACACACATACTTGAATAATTGACGAATGATTATGAATGAGAATGGGGAAAGCTTGGGGTGAACACTCTTTGTTAGTTGAGATGAAGTGTTTTCTAGCAACCTCACAATTTCCCAAGATCTATATAATGTAGGTTGGAGGGTCTATACTATTCGTGATCTGAGATGTGGTGTCCAATAGTTATCCCATGACCTTTCTTAATTAATATTTATGACTCCGTGTGGAGTTATACTTAGCACAGAGAGGATTTGAAAGAGGGGTGGTTACACTTTGTTATTAGATATGTTGTATCCTATGTGCCTTTTGAGATGAGTACTCCTCGTTAGTAAGAAAATAAGTTACTTTGTAGCAATGTCCTTGTCCATTAACTATGCGCGTGCATTGGTGTAGATAATGGATAAGCCATGTAAAAGTTAAAAAATGACCCAAATCTATGCAAGTGGGGATCCCTCATCCGATAGTGGTCAATGTCAGGATTCCAAATCTAGCTTCATGGTCTATGTTGGTTAAGCTAGCCCCCACTAAGAATGAAATGAACTAAGTCTCCTAAAGAGTGTACTACTTAAGGTAGGCGGTGGTATGGGATTGTATTTATCCATTGCAGAAGTAGACACTTGAAAGGGGAGTTTTGGAGTGTCATTATATGAAATGAATGAATGATTTATCATGTGATGCAAATGAAGTTATGTGAGTTAAGTTTTAATGTTAAGAAAGCATGTTAAGGTTATGTCTAGTATGATAAAACTATGAATGATGAATGTTGTGTACCTAATCCAATGAAATCCTCAAGGAGAACTAAGTGAGAATAGTAGTATGGGATGTTACTTTCACATTGCACTTAGTGCCACTTATAAGTACATTTGGAGAAGGTCACCTATGTGAAGTCTTTAATGCAAGCATAATCTTCTAGTGTCTTGTCATAGAGTGTGGAAATTGTTACCCATGCTAGGTAAGCCTATAGTCGGTAGTCTTGAGGATCACATGGGTTGGTATTGAAGGAATTTTATGGGCGGTTCCTCCAAGTCTTACCTTAGTGAGTCTTACAATAATTCGTTAGGGAAACCTCAACAGGAAATGTGTTCACTGTAAGGTTGATTAAGTTCATTGTAATGTGATTTTAGGTACTAAAATTATGGAGGCTGATGTTATGTGTTAATTGGTGATTTATATATTTAACCAAAAGTCATAAAAGCCTTACTTGAACAAAAATATCCCTTTTTCATGTGTTTTTGATTATGCCATACTTAGTACAATGATTGTACTAACCCTTACTTTTCTATACTCTATAGGTATAGGTTGTAGGCATGTTGAAGGTTATAAAGCAAACCTCGGAATTGACTCTCTCAACACTAAGAATGTCCTCATATATCTAGGGCATAGTATTTATTGCTTTAGTTTTTGTTTAAGACTTATTATGTATTTTCTGTCAATGCAATGGACTGTGTCCCTAAAATATTGGTGTCGTGTCTTTACTTTGGCTTGTGAAGATGAGATGATCCTTTATTATTTATAAAATTTATTTTCCATATTATTATTTATGATGAAAATCTTTAATTCTGCACTACTTTTCATGTCTTATGTGGTGAATGATAGCTAAGAGGCTAGTAGAAGACATTAGAAAAGTCAAGTATTCCTTGTTCGGACCTAAGGTTGCCTTAACTTCTAGGGTGTACTTGTGGGTCGTAACACTAAGCCAAATCCAATATGTGTTAGACACCTTTTCATCAAATTCATCAATTTCCAACTCCTAAAACCTTATGAAAAATACGAAAGCACTAGCACATTTCTTACTAGTCTCTGGATGTCACGGACGTCCCTTCAGGTTTTGACTATAAAACATCCTAAATGACTTTTATACAATATTATTGACCATAAAACATTGTTACAAACCATAGACACTCATGTGAGGCTCTAGATTAGGTGTCGAACATTCGGAGTGTTACATATTGCACTCAAGGCCATGATCACAACATTTAATGATTGAAGAATGTAAACATTGCCACCATAACTGGACCATGCCACAAAACATCAATTCCAATGATAAAGAATATAATATACCATTATTCATCAATCCATAATTAATTAATGTGGATATGAAGAGCACTAAATAGTACATCATAAACTAACCAAAATTAAATTAACATCTAATAAAGATCACATGAACCAATTTTTAGGCTAAATTGAAGAATAGGAGTATCATGGGTTCTTTAATAAATTCCATAGGAAATAATCATAATAATATTAAATAAACATCAATTCATCATTAGGATGTCTTTGAAAATAGTTTGAGAATGAACCCACGCTTGGATAGAATGTGAGGAATTTTGATCATAGGAAACCTATTTAAAACCATTGAGAGAACACCTTAGATGAAAGGTTAACTAAGGATCAATTGTTACCATACCTTAATACAATAGAAGCCGCGAAATTTGGAGCATAAAATTGTAATGCCCTAAAATGAACTAAGGTGACCTACAGCCTCATGAGTGTTTCTTGAGTTAATTATAAGTTAAAAAGAGTTACATTAGTGTTCCTAGGTACTGTGTTGATTTTGGAGGTCAAATGTCCATGACGTTAAGAAGGTTTTCCTTAAAAATAAGTTGTGTATCTTCATGTGTTTGAGTGAGTTTTACTTGTTTGTTTTAATCAAAATTGATACGGGATTTTCCTAAGACCTAGACGACAATGTTTAGGGGTTTCACGTTCAACCACGACCCCACCTACGACCTACAAGGGTCCCTAGAGGAGGGACCAATACTGTGGTCCAAGACTGTGTGGTAGTGTCCATATACGGGACCAGTCGACGACCAGTTGGACAATCGACTTCCCATCGACTTGGTCCTTCGATTGGACCTCCAGATCTAGAGGGTTTTAGAGTTGCAGACCCAATCAATGAAACTCCATGGACGGGGCGTTGGTTGACAAATGGCCCGTTGTTTGTTAGTCGTGGATGCTGCCTGCAAAAGTTATCTCCCCTGCTGCCATTCTGGGTGTTTTGCGTAAATTCACCCCAACTCATTTAGTACCCTAGGATTATATTTTTAGGGGCTTTAAGTTATATAAGATTAGTTTTATGTCCTAGACTTGTAGAATACCCCTCACTTCAAATTAAAACTCTATCTCTAAAGACAAACTCTCTCAAGTCGCTTTGGAAGCTAGAAGTCAAGAAGAGCTAGGTGGAATGGTTTGGACGTGTCTCTTCACCAAAATTAGCGGATTGTATTGCATTTGAGGTATGGTATCCATCCATTAACCCTCTTCCATCCAAGCAGTCATTTCCAAGAGATTTGAAAAATGGTTTTCAAACTCTTCTTTCTTCTATATTTGATTTTACGAATGGATCACACTTGTAAAAGTGTTCTGAGAATTCAAGTATGTTTCATATAGTATGGATAGATTATTTTAATAACAAAACTCAATTGAACTCATTTTTATGCATATTTGAAACTTTTAGCTTAAGAAATGGGTTAAATGAGCATGTTTTTGTAGGGTATGAACTTTGGTTTTCTTGTTTTAGAATTATGATTTAGCTACTTCCCTAAGTGTCTTGTTATTATGAAATATTGAGAAATTTGTTATAGGTGGTTATGGATTGGTCATATGGTGAGTTGCTTATATTGTATGATTTTTGTTATAAATTTTTGTATAGTGGTATGGTCCACCTTCTTCGTGGCGGTGTTTATTTGATGAACTTGATTTTATTTAATATATATTGTGAGTGTGGCTTTGAAGGCCTAATATGTAAAATGAAGTGATATTGAAGATGGTTCTTGTATTGTGTATTATGAAGTTTGAATTGCATGTTGTGTTTAGAATATGCCTAAATAAAGTATATGATTATGTGAAGCATGTAGCGTGTGTGATTTGATGAATGAAGGTCTAAAGTATGAATGAAGTGAATGTGAATGAAATGATTCTTATGTTAATGGTGTGCGCACATGTACACACACACACTCAAATGAATGCATGAAGCTAAGTTGAGTAAAAAGGGGAGTTTTTGGATGAACATCTTCATGAGTTGAGATGAAGTTTTTAGTAGCAACATCTTTTCATCCTAGGAGCTTTCAAAGATAGGTCGGTGGATGAATACCCTTCGTGTGTTGAGATATGTTGTTCATTAGTTATCCTTAACCTATAGTTTATAATATTGAGAATCTGTGAGGAGTTATGCCTAGCACATAGAGGATATGAAGAAGGGGTGGTTACACTTCGTGAGTTGAGATGTTGTATTCCAATGTACCTCTTGAGATGAGTACTCAATGTTAGTAGAGAATGAGGTACTTAGTAGTGATATCACTATCACTTAACTATGTGACCGCATAGGTGTAGCTATTGGGAAATCCATCCAAAAGCTAAAAGTATGACCTTACTCTAGGAAAGTGAGGATCCCTCATTCGATAAGGGTTAATATCGAGATTCCATGTCTAGCTCTCATAAACTAACCCCCAATAAAGAAATGGAGGAGCTAAGTCCATTGCACTAATTAGGACCTTCCGAAAGGGGAATCTTGGTGCCAAATCTTCTAAAAGAGTGCACTACTTAGGGTAGGTGCTGGTATGGGATGCTATCTACTCATTGCACTAAGTAGTCATTCCGAAAGGGATGTCCTTGGTGGTTTATTATCGTTCCTCTAATGTCTTGTGATTTGAGTAGTGATTATTCTCCCTAGTTAAGTAAGATTTTGGTGGGTAGTCTTAAAGATCCCCTTTTTGTGCATTGAAGGAAGTGTTTAGACGTGTCCTTCATGTAATACCTTAGAGAGTCTTAGGATAACCTCGCCTAAGAAGATTCTAAGGAAATAAGCTATTTCCTCATTGGCATTTCCTTTGAAGTTTACTATCCTTGGAGTATCTTTAGTTTATTTTAATGTTTTACATAATTCGCTGTAATTTTGGTTAAATTATTGTAATTTATAATGCTAAATACAAGGATATCCATTAGGAGCACTAAGTGGGAGTGTTAGTATGTGATGCCACTCTAAAATCAAACTCAGTGTGACATATAATTACTATTGGAGAAGGGTACTTATATGAAGTCTGTATAATTGAATGTTTGGTGTAGGTTTGAACATGAGTGTGGACTTGATTTCCATACAAGGAAAGCCTATGGTTGGTCGTCTTAAGGATCTCTTTGTTGTGCCTTTCAGGGGATGTATAGGAGATCCTTTATTTTGTTACCTTAGGGAGTCTTAGCATAACTTGGTTAGGAAAACATCGAAGAAAAAGGGATTACGTGACTTGGACTATGCCATTCACTATAATGTACTAACTAGTTCAATGAAAAGTCCTAATGTTACTGTAATATGTGCCTTTCTTCAATAGTAGAGAAATTCCTTCTTTATATGGTAATTGATGATCCTTATACTATTTAATATTTTTAAATCGTGAATGATTTGCTTATTTGGCATGAAAGGTTATTTTACTAAAATGTCCCCTTGTACATTATTTTGCATATGTCATACTTATTACATTGTTTTGTACTAATCCCATACTTCTCTACTATCTAAGTATAGGTTATGGAAGGAAGGTTGAAGACTAGAAGGTGAAGCTTGGTAAGTTTCTCTCAAGGAAAAGTATGTCCCACATATTTGAGAGCATAGTCCTTTTCTTAGTTCTTTACTTAAAGACTTATTATGTGTTTTGTTTCAATGTTAAGGGTGGTGTCACTAAGATATTATATAATGTCTTTAAGTTTGATTGTGACAATGGCATTCTCTCAATATTTATGAAAGAATAGTTTTATTAAATATCTTGAAAAGTTTTAATTCTGCACTACTTTTCATGTCTTATGTAATGAACGATAGTTAAAGGGCTTGTACAAAACCCTAAGGGATCAAGTACGCCTCACTACGATTGGAGGGTTCTCCCTAACTTCTAGGGGGTGCTCTCGGGTCTTGACAGACTTGGTATCAGAGCATAAGGTTAGGTGAATTAGTTTAGGGTCTAAACAAGTCTCACAATACACATATAGTAGTATCTTGGGTCATTGGTGTGAGTCGCCACACATCCATGGAGAACAGGCTATAGGATTACAGAAGTTTCACTTTCTTCACTATTTTAATGTCGTGCCTTAGCGTTGAGTCACATAAGGTGTCTTTTCTCAACTTCTTCTCTTTGTGTTTGTAGGCCATGAATTTGAGGAGGTCAACCACTAGAAGGGAGGAGGTAGGTGTAGCTAATGAGAGGATACCTCACCGTTTTGGGCAAGTTCCTATTGTTGGCCTATACAAAGAGAATGTATAATTTCCCCTTTAAGAACCTCAAGTGACCCAAGTTCCCCCTATGCCGCTGGATCCTTTTTTTGAGGGGGACATGACTAATATGAAGTTGAGAGTTGCCCAAATTAACTTGACCCAACTCATGATGACTCAAGCTCATGGTGTCAGCAATCATTTTGTTGCCCAAGATAACCAAAGAGTTGGATCCCAACCTAATGCTAGTACTCCTGCCTCTAGAATTCGGGATTTCTTGAGGATGAACCCTCCCACATTTCATGAACCCTAGGTGGATGAAGATAAACAAGGTTTCATTGATGAGGTTTTGAAAGTGGTAAATTCTATAGGTGTGACCCGTAGGAAGAAAGTGGAGTTAGCCGCTTACCAACTCAAACATGTGGCTCAAGTATGGTTTGAGCAATGGAGGGTTGAGTGACCCTAAGAAAGAGGACCGGTTGATTGGGATGAATTCAAAGAGGATTTCTTCAATAGTTTCTTTCCCATAGAGTGGAGGGAGAAAAAAATCGTGAAATTCATGAACCTTCGTCAAGGGAGAATGAGTGTGCAGGACTCTCTCAAATTCACCCTACTCTCTAAGTATTCCTAAACCATGGTATCAAACCCTAGGTATAGTATTAATAAGTTTGTAATGGGAATGTGTAGTAAGGTAGAGAAAGAGTTCGTACTTCAATGCTTCTTAATGACGTGGATATTACAAGGTTCATGGTCTATGCAAATGAAATTAAGGAGTCCAAAATAAGGGAGATAAGTCAAGAAGGTAAGATTCCTTTGTCGGATGATTCTAGTCTCCAAAAACCTAAGAAGAGGTTCTATCACTAATATTATTTAAAGGGACACAAAGATAAGGCTCCAAACAAAATTCCCAAGGTGGTGGCCATACTGTTGACAGGATTAGGTGCCCTACTTGTCGGAAACAACATTTTGGATGGTATCTTAACGGAATGGATGGGTTTTTTGCTTGTGGTAATAAGTTATACAATATTAGGTAATTCCTAACATCAAATCAAGAGGGAAAGAGGTCAATCAAGCTTCCCTAGCTCGTAATTCTCTAAAGAAGAACCCTCATATGGGATGGGATCTAGGAAGGATAACTAATACAGAGTTGATAATCCCGTTAAGTATTTAGTCTTTATGATTGTTTTTTTATGTTATGAAATGAGTTTATATAGTTTTATACTTCATATGATCATCTCATCTTGATGCATTGTTCAAATAATGGATTTTTTTTTGAAAAATTTAAAATGAATACAATGAATTCGCACTATAAAAATTCTCATTTATGAAGAAAAAATTCTTTGACTTAAATTGAAGTTTCAATTTATATAAAAAGGTTGTATATAATTATGTTTAATGTTGGATAACCTAGTTCCTCCATGCAAGTAGGTTAAGGGTGAGTTTTGAAATTTTGAAGTTTTGCAAAGAGTTGCTTATGTTGCTAGTGTGTGAAAGTGTGAAATGATGCTCCATGCAAACTGATTGTTTGATTTTGACATTTTTAGCATTATTTTAATATGTTATGTGATTCTAAGTGATTCCTAGTTTTTCTTGAAGTTTTAATATCATTCGAGGGCGAGTGTTATTCTAATTAGGGGAGAATGTAACGCCTTAAAACGAACAAAGGTGAACTAGAGCCTCGTGAGTATCTATTGAGTTAAAAAATGAGTACATTACTGTTCTTAGGTATTGTGTGATTGGTTAAGTGTTTAGGTCAAACGTCCAAGACGTTTGGAAGGTGTGCCTTAAAAAGTACTTATGTGTTTTGATGTGTCTAAGTGAGTTTTACGTGTTCGTTTTAATTGAAAACTTAGTTGAATTTTTCTAGTACCTAGAAGACAGTGTTTATAGGTTTAACGTTCAGGCACGAACCCACCTATCACCCTCAAAGGGCCCTAGAGGAAGGCCCAACACATTGATCAAAAACTGCCTAACAGTGTCAATCAATGGGGCCAGTCGATAACTAGTTGATCAATTGAGGGCTCGTCGACTTGGTACTTTGATGGAACCTTCAGGTCTTAAGGTTTTGAGATTTTTAGATCCAACCAATGAAACCCCATCGACGAGGCGCTGGTTCACAAACGACCCGTCCTTTGTGAGTCGTGGATGCTGTCTTCATAATCTGTATCGCCTAGTGACAGCTAGGGGTGTTTTGTGTAAATTCACCTAAATTTTTTAGGACCCTAGGATGATATAATTAGGTATTCATAGTTATATTAGATTAGTTTTATGTCGTAGACCTAGACAAGACCCCTCACTTAAAAATTCAAGCTCTCTCTCTAAAGACAAACTCTCTCAAGTCTTTTTTGAAGCTAGAAGTAAAGAAGAGCTAGGAGGGCTGGTTTGGGAGTATATGTTCACCAAAATAGTGGGTTTTCTTGCATTTTAGGTATGGTATCCATCCTTGAAAGCTCTTCCATTCAAGGAGTCATTTTTAAAGATTTCAAAAAGGGTTTTCAAACTCTAATTTCTCCTATGTTTTTTTTTAAGCATGGATATTCTTATTAAAGTTTTTTAATGATTCAATTGCGTTTCTTCTAGTATGAATTGATTATTTTAATTCCAAAACCCTAATGAACCCATGTTTATTAAAATTTCAAACTTTTAGCTTAAGAAATGTGTTAAATGAGCATGTTTGTGTAGGGTATGAATTTTTTTTTGTGTCGTTATTATGATTTAGCTCTCTAAGGGACTTATTATGATGCAAAAATGATAAATTAGTTATAGGATGTGATTTTTGTATTATATGATGAATTGCTTATATTTTATGATTTTTATTATAAATTATTCTTGAGTGGTATGGTCCACTTTCTTGGTGGCGGTGTTTACTTGATGAAGTTGATGTTATTTAGTATGTATTATCAGTGTGGCTCTTGAGGTCAAATATGTGAAATGAAGTTATATTGAGGATGGTTCTTGTATTGTTTATTGTGAATTTCGAATTGCATGTTGTGTTTATATTATACCTAAATTAAGTGTATGATTATATGAAGCATGTAAAGTGTGTGATTTGATGAATGAAGGTCTAAAATATGAATAGAAGTTAATGTGAATGAAATGATGGTTATGTACAAGATGTTCTCACATGTACACAAACACACTCAAATGAATGTATGAAGTTAAGGTGAGTAAAAGGGGGGGTTTTGGAGTGAACTCTTCGTGAGTTGAGATGAACTGTTTAGTAGCAATCTCATTTCATCCTAAGAGTTTTCTACGATAGGTCGGCCCATGAATACCCTTTTTGAGTTGAGATGTGTTGTTAACTAGTTATTCTTTACCTATAGTATATAATTTTGATAATCCGTGGGTAGTTATGCCTATCATCGAGAGAATATGAAGAAGGGGTGGTTATACATTGTTAGTTTAGATGTTGTATTCCAATGTACCTATTGAGATGAGTACTCCTCTTTTGTAGAGAATGATTTACTTAGTAGCAATCTCCTTATCCCTTAAAAATGTGCCCGCATAGGCGTAGCTATTGGAAAAACCATTTAAATGATAAAAAGTATGACCTTACTCTAGGCAAGTTAGGATCCCTCATTCGATATGGGTTAATATTGGGATTCCATGTGTACCTCTAATGGTCTATGTCGATTAAGCTAACTCCCACAAAAGATATTTATGAATTATGTCTTCTAAAAGAAGGTACTACTTAGGGTAAGTGGGGGTATGAGACACAATCTATCCATTGCACTATGTAAGAAATTCTAAAATCTTGGTGTTTAACCTTCTAAACGAGTGTACTACTTAGGGTAGGTGGTGGCATGGGATGCTATCTACTCATTGTACTTAGTAGTAATTCCGAAAGGGAAGTCGTTGGTCGTTTATTGTGTGTTCTTCTTATGTCTTGTGATTTGAATGGTGACTTATTCTCGCGAGTGAATTAAGCTTTTGGTGGGTATTATTAAGGATCCCCTTGCTGTGCATTGAAGAAGGTGTTTAGATGTTTCCTTCATGTCATACTTTGGAGATCCTTAGGATAACCTCGGTTAGGAATCTTCTAAGGAAATGAGTGATACGCTCAAACTTACTTCTCAAATAAGAAGTAAAGCGGTCGTGTCAAGTAAATAACCCAACTAGTGAGGTTGAAATCGTCCCACGAGGAAAATAGTCTTGACATAACTTCAACCTATTATTACTATTTTTAGGTCAATGACTTCCTTGGAAAGTAAAAACAATAAAGGGGGGTTTCTATTTCTAAATGAGTAAAATTAATTAACAAACTTTACAGAGACACTTAGCAACTTTGAATGTTGGATTTTAATCAATTAATCAAAGGAACTAGGGTTTACGTGTTCCCCACAGGTTCATAACTTGATAACTCTAACTATAACAATTCTTTCCTAGTATCTTGCATGCAAAGTGATAAGTTATGTATTTCTAAATCCTTGGTCCGGCATCTAGAAAATCTCACTCCGCACCTTCGTCCGGCTACGTGTGTTGCTATCCTAACCCTTATCCTTACCTCATATTAAGCATCGTATTCGATATTTGACTAAGTTATTACCTCGTACCAATCAATACTAGCCTATTAGATAGTATACACTAAATCTATGTTAATAATTTTTTTCCTATTATCTACCTCCTTGGTCCGGCAAGTAGCATTAAGGCGAGTTCTAACGTTGATCATCCGTTAAAAAGACTTCTAAGCGAAAGAATTATTAATACATGCAAGACACTATTCGAGAATTGTTATTTTAGTTAGGTTTTATCTCATTATTTGCCTATGGTTCCCACAACCCTAGTTATGGAGTTTAGTTACTCATAGCCATAAACACAATATTCAAATATATTAGATAAGAATTCATGTACTTACTTCAATGAGAAAGAATAAAATCCAAAAGTTTGCTTGATTAATCTCCAAAAATCACTTGCAAGAATCTCAAAATCCAACACTAATACACAAAGTCTAAGAATATGATGTCTAATCTAATAGAGTCTAACCTCAAAAACGAGGTTTTTCGAACTATTTATAAAAAAAAAAAACCTAATTAATCAAGGACTCTATTTTCTGGAAATCTGCCAAAACGCGGCTGGGTCGACGGACCTCACGACGGATCGTCATGGTAACGACGGACCGTCATGGACTCCGTCGTCCCATACTTATGCAATTTCTTCTGCTGCTCTTCTTCATTACCCTCGACGGCAAGTATGACGGACCTTCATAGGCACAACGGTCCGTCGAGGGTCTTCGTTCCAAAACACTTCAACTCTTTGAATCTGGGTACTGGGATCACTTCTCTGAACTTCATGACGAACCTGCATGACGGACCGTCATAGCCACAACGGACCGTCACAAGCTTCGTAACCCCACACTTGGTCAGACTTCCCCATCTTCCTTCAGCAGCTTTACTACGCTGCCACCTACGGACCGTCACAAGCACGACGGACCGTTATAAGCTCCGTAGGTGGTCATAGTATCCATGTTTTATCCTTTGCAATCAATTGGCTATCAATCCCGATTAATCTCATCAAATCTATGCATGCTATCACTATTAGGCTTGAATTATGTGGGATCAGAACATGACACAGACTAACCATGCACTAACACATATCCTCTTCAATTTCTCACCGAGGTAGTAACAATTCCGGTATTGCAACTAGTGTCCTCACTTTAAAACAAAATACTCTTTTTTCACACAATGATTTCAGTTTGAGTATAAGGATTACTTTTTCAACACTCACTCTCAGAACAAAGTCACACTCATTCATACATATTGCCATAAGCTTGCCCTTATTTTCACTGCCTTAAGTTCGCTATACAACCCTTAGGATCACGATAGGACTTTCTTAGCTAGTAACATAGGCTCAGGGTGAGGTAGGGTATATTTAGGTATACTTTAGTGACTTTTTTCCCTCCTTGACATATCGGCTAAACCTTTCACTTTCTATCATTTAGCTCGCTCAGTTTCTCATATTCTTTCACCTTGCTATTTTCTCTTCTTTCTTCATTTGTGTAAGTGACTCTCTTCTTTTCTTGCTTGTATTTCTTGTGTATTTTTCTTTTTCTTTACTATTCTTTTCAACTAATTCTTGAGTCACTTTACTTTTGTTCTTTCTCTCTCTTTGTTCTTTCAACCCCACTTTCCAGAGCATTCCTCATAGTAGCCACCTTCAACTCATGGCTTTGCCATGAGTCAAGGTACACAATACCCAAATTTGGGTCAGGGCCATAACGAAGGTTGTTTATGCATTAGCCACCCTCAACTTATGCTTTTTGCATAATCTGAGGTGCACATGTCCAAGGAGGGAGAAGGGCCAACACATTGTTCCCAGAAAAGATCAGTTGGGGTGAAAAGAGAAAGGTCTAATTTTAAGCTTAGATTATTTGAATCAAAGAAGGATAAATTTCATTTGGTTTCATTTATTTAGGCTAGAAATGGGCTATATTGAATAATGGCCTATGATCCTTTCCTAATTGTCTATTACAGCTTACTTTTAGCAGGACTAACCAGGCAAGTTCTAGCTCAGTACCAATAGTGGACTATTCAAATTTCCTCACACTCACTTGACATCTCATCACTATACCAGATTATCAGACACCTAGTTCGAATTTAAGACTTAGGGTAATGCAATGGTGTAACTCTATTTCATGCTTAGAGCCACACAATTATAAGTTACTATGCCTAGTCATGCATTATTTTCCAGTTTATCAGGATATCATTTTAGCCATCATACTCAAGAATTAAACTATGTACGAAAGATATAGACATGCCGGTTCAACAGAAAAAGTAATCAGTCTCTTGGGGAAAAAGAACACAGGCAAGAAAACCCCAAAAGAGGATAGTGAATTGGGCTACTCAGACTTCACCCTAGCACTCACTTTCCATTTACCCCACTCCCAACAAAAATACATGCAATTGTCCCCAATGCATAAAAAAATTGAAATACAAGAGTGGTAGGTGAAGCAAACCTGGGGCGCAAAGCGCCGACATTCGGCACGGACCGTTGTGATTATGACGGTCCGTCGTCGATGTCCGTCGTGGGACACTTAACAAAAAAAAATTGACACCCTTAAGAGAGGGGTCTCTGACCGCCATTACGGTTATGCAGGACGAACCGTCGAGAGTATTATGGTCCGTCGTAGATGTCCGTTGGAAGACACTTAGAAAATGTGAGAGACCTGTAGAATTTCCTGGTGATGTGCCTGCAAATTTAAAACCCATTAGTAGAGAATGCTACCATTAGTAGAAAGAATGAAAAAAAACTATAGGTATTGGGTTGCCTCCCAACAAGCGCCTGATTTAACGTCGCGGCACGACAGAGGACACTTGATTACTCATCCTTCATCAAGATGGTTTGCCTCTATTACATTATTCCCCCATGCTTTATGACCAAAATAGAGTTTTATCCGTTTTCTATTCCTCTTAAACCGCACTCCCTCGTTGGCTTTTAACTCAACTGCTCCATGAGGGAATACTTGGGTAATCAAGTAGGAGCCAGTCCATTTGGACTTTAGCTTGCCCGGAAGAGAAGGCACCCAAGAACTGTCTAGAAGCATCAAATCCCCAACCATAAACTCTTGTTTTGCATTTTTCTGTTCAGTGTCCTTCTTCATCTTTCCTTTGTGGGATATGGCAGATACCGATTGGAGCTCACCACTCTGCCTCATGGTCCTACAAATGTTAAAGGTCGCTTCTTCATTATTCAACCGAAATGTCATCTGTCCCATCTCCATATCAACTAATGCTCTACCTGTAGCAAGGAATGGCCTCCAAAGAATAATAGGCACTTAAAAATCGACCTAATAATCAAGAATAACAAAATCAGCCTGAAAGTTGAATGACTCCACTTTTACTAGCACATCATGGAGTATCCCTGTAGGCCGTTTCACTGTCCGATCAGCCATCAGTAGCCGCATCGCAGTGGGTTTTGGATCCCCCAAACCCAACTTCTTGTAAATTGAGAGGGGCATGAGATTTATGCTTGCCCCCAGATCACATAATGCTTTCGCAAAATGTAATGACCCAACTGTACAAGGAATAGTGAACGCACCAGGATCTTCTTTCTTTTGTACGAGGGATCTTGTAGCAATAGCACTACAATGCTGCAGTCTATCATCATCCTCGAAAGTGACCGATCTTTTCTTGGTGACCAGATCTTTCATAAATTTGGCATAACCGGGCATTTGTTCTAGAGCTTCTACCAAAGGGACATTGATAGAAAGCTGCTTCAACATTGTTATGAAACGCCGGTATTTACCATCCTCGGTCTTTTTCACTAATCTCTGAGGGAAGGGTGGTGGTGGCCTAGGCATGGCAATTACCTTGATAGGTACTTCTGCATCTTTTCCGTTACTTTCCTCTTCTTCAACACTACCCTTTACCACATTATCATTAGCCTTTCTCACATTTTCCTCAGTAGATGTCATAGGTGGGTCAATGGTTTGCTTACCACCACGAGTAGTGATTGCCATACATTACGCATCATTCTTTGGATTTTGGACAGTGTTGCTAGGAAGAGTGCCCGGTTGCCGTGTGTTCACTGTCGGAGATAATTGGGCCAATTGCAATTCGATCTGTTTAATCGAAATTGCATGTGTATCAACTTTTTGCCCAATACTAGCTAAATCGCCCCTTAACTCTTTAATGTGCTCATCACTAGCATCGAACCTCCTCATCATATTGTGAAACATATCCTCAACTCGCGCCATACTATCTCCACTATCCCTAGGAATAACTTCACGATTTTGAGGAGGGACATACGGCCAATTCCTGTCGTTTCTATTAGCATAGTTACCCCTGTTAAAGTTGTTGTCGCGGTTGTAGTTTCTATCTCGGACATAATGACCCTCACGATTGTAGTTACCATAGTTCTAACGTTGGCCATCCGTTAAAAAGAGCGAAAGAATTATTAATACATGCAAGACACTATTCTAGAATTGTTATTTTAGTTAGGGTTTATCTCATTATTTGCCTATGGTTCCCACAATCCTAGTTATGGAGTTTAGTTACTCATAGCCATAAACACGATATTCAAATATAGTATATAAGAATTCATGTACTTACTTCAATGAGAAAGAGTAAAATCCAAAAGTTTGCTTGATTAATCTCCAAAAATCACTTCCAAGAATCTCAAAATGCAACACTAATACACAAAGTCAAAGAATATGATGTCTAATCTAATAGAGTATAACCTCAAAAACGAGGTTTTTCGAACTATTTTTAAAAAATAAAAACCTAATTAAACAAGGACTCTATTTGCTGGAAATCTGCCAAAACGCGGCTGGGTCGACGGACTTCGCGACGGATCGTCATGGTCACGACAGACCCATGGACTCTATCGTCCAATACTTATGCAATTTCTTCTGCTGCTCTTCTTCATTACCCTCGACGGCAAGTATGACGGACCGTCATAGGCACAACGGTCCGTCTAGGGTCTTCGTTCCAAAACACTTCAACTCTTGGAATCTGGGTACTGGGATCACTTCTCTGAACTTCATGACGAACCTGCAGGACGGACCGTCATAGCCACGAAGGACCATCACAAGCTTCGTAACCCCACACTTGGTCAGACTTCCCCATATTCCTTCAGCAGCTTTACTACGCTGCCACCTACGGACCGTCACAAGCACGACGGACCGTCATAAGCTCCGTAGGTCGTCTCTTCTGCATTTCTTCGCTCAAAATCTCCGCATTCAGCTACGGACAGTTTTCCTGCAAAATAAAAAGAAACTTATATAAAAATTAGCACAAAAAGGCTTTTGGACACACTATACTTAAGGAAAAAGTATTAATAATACCGTGAAACCACGGTATATCAATGATCTCGCTTCCTAATCGATAATACCTTGGAAGTTCACTATCCTTGGATTCTCTTTAGTTCACTGTAATGTTTTACATAATTCAGTGTAATTTTTGTTAAGTTATTGTAAAGTTCTTAATCCAAGGGAATCCATTAGGAGCACAAAGTAGGACTAGTGGTATCAGATGCTACTCTCACATTGTACTATGTGTGACCCATAGTTACTATTGGATAAGGGTACTTACATGAAGTCCGTATGAATGATTGTTCGGAACAGGCTTAACCAATAGTGTGGACTTGATTTCCATGCGAGGTACGCCTACGGTTGGTTGTCTTAAGGATCACTTTGTTGTGCCTTGAAGGTGGTGAATGGGCTGTCCCTTCTTGTCGTACCTTAGGGAGTCATAGGATAACTTTGTTAGGGAAACGTCAAAGGAAAATGGATCACATGACATAGACTATGACATTCACTGAATGTACTAAATAGTTCACTATAACATCCTACTGCCATTGTAAAATGTGCCTTTCTTCTAGAATCCTGAAAGTCATACTTTATGTGTGAATGATGATCCTTATACTTTTTATACTCTTAAATTTAGAATGTTTTACTTATTTGGCATGAAAGGTTATTTTACTAAAATGTCCCCTTTTATGTGTTTTTGCATATGCCATACTAGTACATTGTATTGTACTAACCCATACTTTTGTATACTATCTAAGTATAGATTTTGGAAGAAAGGTTAAGGACTAGAAGTTGAAGCTTGGGAAATTCCTCTCAAGGAAAAGTAAGTCATCATATATTCGAGGGCATAGTCCTTTTCTTAGTTCTTTTCTTAAAGACTTATTATATATTTTCTTTTAAGTTAAAGGGATATATACCTAAGATATTTATCATTTCTTTAAGTTGGCTTGTGACGATGAGATTCTCTTAATATTTATGAAAGACTAGTTTTATTAAATGTCTTGAAAATTTTTAATTCCACACTTATTTTCATGTCATATGTAATGAACGATAGTTAATGAGCTTGTACAAGACCCCAAAGGGTCAATACGCTTTTCCACGATCCGAGGGTTCACTCTAACTTATAGGGAGTTCTCTCGGATCGTGAGAGACTTAATATCAGAGCATAAGGTTAAAGGAAATAATTTAGGGTCTAAAAAAGTCTCACAAGCCATATCTTGTAGTATCTTGAATATTGGTGTGAGTCGCGACACATCCATGGACAAAAGGCTATTGGATAATAGAAGTTTCACTTTCTTTTATATTCCAATGTCGTGCCTTAGAGTTGAGTCATATACGGTGTCTTTTCTTAACCTCTTGTCTTTGTGTTTATTTATAGGACATGAAAATTAGGAGATTGACCTCAAGAAGGGATGAGGGAGGTGTAGCTGATTAGAGGATCCCTCCCCGTGTTGACAAAGTTCCTATTGTTGGACTAGAGGAAGACAATTAAACCATTCCCCTTCAAGACCCATAAGTGCCTCCGAAATCTCAAGAAGCTCAAGTGCCCCGAGTGCCCCCTATGCCCCAGGCTCCTTTTGTTGAGTGGGATATGACTAATATGGAGTTGAGGGATGCCCAAATAAACTTGACCCCACTCATTATGGCTCAAGCTCATGTCGTTAGCCATCATTTTGTTGCCCAAGATAACCAAGGAGTTGGACCCCAACCTATTACTAGTACTCCCGCCGCTAGAATTCGGGATTTCATGAAGATGAACCCTCCCACTTTTCATGGACCTAAGGTGGATGAAGATCCACAAGGTTTCATACATGAGGTTTTCAAAGTGGTAGATGCTATGGGTGTGACCCCTAGGGAGAAAGCGGAGTTAGCCGCTTACCAACTCAAACATGTGGTTAAAGTATGGTTTGAGCAATGGAGGGTTGAGAGACCCTTGGAAAGAGGACTGGTTTATTTGGAGGAATTCAAAAAGGCTTTCCAAGATAGTTTTTCCCATAGAGTGGAGGGAGAAGAAGATGTTTAAATTCAAAAACCTTCGTCAAGGGTGAATGAGTGTGCAAGATTACTCTCTCAATTCACCCAACTCTCTAATTATTCCCCAACCATGGTAGCAAACCCAAGGGCTAGGATAAAAAAAAGTTTGTGATGGGAGTGTCTAGTTTTGTAGAGAAAGAGTGTCGTACGGCATTGCTTGTTAATGACATGGATATTTCTAGGCTGATGGTCTATGCACAACAAATTGAGGAGTCAAATATTAGGGATATAAGGCAAGGGATTAAGAGTCCTAGGTCGGATTAATGTAGTCACCAAAAACTTAAGAAGATTTTATATCACCAATATTCTACCATGGGAAACAAAGATAAGGCTCCAAAACAAAATTCCCAAGCCTATGGCCATACTTTTGAGAGCACTAGGTGCCATACTTGTGGAAGGAAACATTTGGGAAGGTGTCTTGCTGGAACGGATGGTTGTTTTGCATGTGGCAATGAGGTTCACAAGATGAAGGACTTCCCTAAAATCAATGCAAGAGGGGAAGAGGTCAATCAAGCTTCTATATATACTAATGCTCTAAAGAAGAACCCTCCCTATGGGACGGGAGCTAAGAAGGATAACTAATCTGGTGTTGATAGTTGATACGCTCAAACTTACTTCTCAAATAAGAAGTAAAGCGGTCGTTTGAAGTAAATAACCCAACTAGTGAGGTTGGGATCGTTCCCACGAGGAAAATAGTCTAGACTTAACTTCAACTTGTTATTACTATTGTTTGGTCAATGACTTCCTTGGAAAGTAAAAACTATAAAAAGGGGGGTTTCTAGTTCTAAATGAGTGAACATAAATAACGCAATTGAAAGAGATACTTAACAGCTTTGAATGTTGGATTTTAATCAATTAATCGAAGTAACTAGGGTTTACGTGTTCCCCACAGGTTCATAACTTGATAATTCTAACTATAACAATTCTTTCCTAGTATCTTGCATGCAAAGTGACAAGTTATGTATTTCTAAATCCTTGGTCCGGCATCTAGAAAATCTCACTCCGCACCTTGGTCTGGCTACGTGTGTTGCTTTCCTAACCCTTATCTTTACCTCATATTAAGCATCGTATTCGATATTTGACTAAGTTATTACCTTGTACCAATCAATACTAGCCTGTTAGATAGTATACACTAAACCTATGTTAATAATTCTATTCCTATTATCTACCTCCTTGGTCCGGCAAGTAGCATTAAGGCGAGTTCTAACGTTGGTCATCCGTTAAAAAGACTTCTAAGCGAAAGAATTATTAATACATGCAAGACACTATTCTAGAATTGTTATTTTAGCTAGGGTTTATCTCATTATTTGCCTATGGTTCCCACAACCCTAGTTATGGAGTTTAGTTACTCATAGCCATAAACACAATATTCAAATATATTAAATAAGAATTCATGTACTTACTTCAATGAGAAAGAATAAAATCCAAAAGGTTGCTTGATTAATCACCAAAAATCACTTGCAAGAATTCTCAAAGTAATCAATAATCTCACGAAAAGTCTAATGATTATCAAGAATCTCACAATACAATGTTTACCAATACGGAGTTTTAACAATCTAAGAGTCTAACTATCAGGTGTCTAACTATCAGGTGTCTAACCTCAAAAACGAGGTTTTCCAAACTATTTTTAAAAAAACAAAAACCTAATTAAACAAGAATTCTAATTGCTGGAAATCTGCCAAAAAGCGGCTGGATCGACGGACCTCGCGACGGACCGTCGTGGTCACGGCGGACCGTCATGGACTCCGTCGTCCCATACTTGTGCAATTTCTTCTGCTGCTCTTCTTCACTACCCTCGACGGCAAGTAGGACGAACCGTCATAGGCACAACGGTTCGTCGAGGGCCTTCGTTTCAAAACACTTCAACTCTTGAACTTTATTTTAGTCAAGTTACTGTGTAAATAGTAAAGGTCAGTTTGTATGTCTATATAAAGAGGCATTTGCCTTCATTAATAAAATCATCCTTCTCCCAATTCTCTTTTCTTCCTCTCTTTACTATAATCCGCTTCCACCCCACATTGGTATCAGAGCTAGATAATTAAATAATTATGGAAAACAAATCAACTATGACAAACAATCTACAAGAACAGGTATACCATTTTATATTCATGAGTAGCTAAATTAGTTTATTCCTGAAGATCTCTTGTTAATTATAATTGTTTATCATGTTTGAATAATGTTCTAATAACCATCTTTAGAAAGTTTGCTACAGAAATATTCTTGAAAAAAGTATGCCCAGACTATGCCATCCTAAGGTTGAAACCGGTAGGCAGAGAAAGGCCATTTAGGGGAGTAAACAAAGTTGAGGCGCTGTTAGGGTAACTAATCAAAGAAGAAAGCTGTAGTAGTGACCAGACGAGATGATTATTAAATCATTATTTTTGCATAATAAGCAAGTATAATTTATTAAGAGGTTGGAAGGAATAAAATTTTAGTGAAAAATGAAAATAATAAAAATGGAAACTTACCTATTAGATGATGATGTTGATTATAAGATACTACTATTCTATATATTAAAAAGTCTAAATACTGATATAAAAAGAGAAATTTATAATAAATTAGT
>NC_028644.1:38745266-38763877 GCF_001406875.1 Solanum pennellii
TAAACGGCCTTTCTCTGCCTACCGGTTTCAACCTTAGGATGGCATAGTCTGGGCATACTTTTTTCAAGAATATTTCTGTAGCAAACTTTCTAAAGATGGTTATTAGAACATTATTTAAACATGATAAACAATTATAATTAACAAGAGATTTTCAGGAATAAATTAATTTAGCTACTCATGAATATAAAATGGTATACCTGTTCTTGTAGATTGTTTGTCATAGTTGATTTGTTTTCCATAATTATTTAATTTATCTAGCTCTGATACCAATGTGGGGTGGAAGCGGATTATAGTAAGGAGAGGAAGAAAAGAGAGTTGGGAGAAGGATGATTTTATTAATGAAGGCAAATGCCTCTTTATATAGACATACAAACTGACCTTTACTATTTACACAGTAACTTGACTCTTACTATTTACACAGTTACTTGACCTTTACTATTCATGATTAGGACATTTACTATTCATGAATAGTATACTGACACTATTTACTTTACGACTTTTTACAAAAAACAAAACAAACTTTTGGCCAAATGGCCGACACACTATTTCTACTTTATTTAGTGGCCTTTACTTTTTTACATGTGGCCAACAAAGACTAATTTACATACTGTTTTTCGTTTCTTTTGTTTACTGTTTTGCAATCGTGAGGTTTTCTATTGATAAGCGTGAGTCTAGATCTTAGTAACTGCATATTGAATAAGTAAACTTAGGCTAGTTAACTAAATTAAATATATTAATTATCTAATTACCAAAACGCCCCTCCTACAATGACGAAAAAGAGGAGAGCATTTGACTTAGCGAAATCTGAAATTTTTCTAAGGGTCTAGGCCTTGACTTTGATTTTTAATTATAGAATTAAGTTTATAATTTAATTAATTAAGTTACCTAGGGTAATAACTAAAGTACCCCTAAGTCACTAGGACAATAACAACCTCTTTGGACTATCCTAGGTTAGGTACTAGGATGTTTCTTTAGTTAGTTACCCGATTAGGTCTTAGGTTGTCGGGTCCACTAGTTAGTTAATTTCAGTTAGTAATAGGTTTGTTATATAGTTAGGTAACTTATTTAGAGCCTAGGTATGGTAAGGGATCTAGGCCCCATGTAATTTCATAAAAACGTGCGCCTGCCCCTAACCGCCCTAACCGATTTCAGTTGTGCTTGTCTCTTGTCTCTTGGCCAGTTAGTACATGTGTGGCCGATCATTCCTTGTCCAAGGACCCTCACTATGTCCTTGGGCACTGCTTATTCTACATGATCATTTTAAATGATCATGTGCTATGGTACCTAGGCTTGACTCTTGGATGCCTCATACCTAATTTGTGAGTTAAGGAATTAAGCGTTTTAGCTTAGGGTCTTCATTGAATGTACAATTCCTAAACAAGCTTGGATTGGAGCAATTGAACATCAAGGTGTATTTTAAGTTAACTTATAAATACATAGAAATTGGCTAACACCCTTAAGCCAATATTCTCTAACATTCCCAATATTATTCAATATTGGGCGTTGGGATGCCTATGTACCCGAAATACATATTCTTAAAACCTAAATGGCCCTTCACTATACAAGTACATTTTCTGGAATTTTACATTATCCCCCACTTAGGAACTTTCGTCCCCAAATGACCCTACACATTATTTTAAATCAAAGAGAGTATTTTTTAAAAACGCATCAACATGCTTGAAACTTTACTCTTTGTGAATATATGATTCACATATTACTGTCGATGATGAACATAAGTCAAAGCTTATATGAAGATTCACATCTCAGATTGAGGAACTTCCTTCTCAATCTCACTTTAAGTCAATGCACATCACAACACAAGTAACACAAAAATCATGTAAACTCTACACAAAGACAGCAACATGAATGCAACCATGAACTCATATTAACTCATATAGGGCAAGTATAAACACACATTTATGGACACAGAGTCTATGGAAGGAGCTTCATGTTCTAAATCATTGACTCTGACTAAGTGGTACAAATACCACTTCGATAACATCTTATTGGCTTTAAGATGGGAAACAATTTGGCCTATTTGATTTGAACTACGCCCTTCCTATTCAAGATATAACTCATTAGGAAACTGAAATCTTACTAACATGTTTCGACAGTCTATGGTAGCATAGCATTTATGGAGCCAATACTTACCAAAAATTATACCAAGGTCAAGCATGTTTAATTAAATTAAGTCAGCATAAGTGACTCTATCGTGAACAATAATTGGGCAATCTCTATATACTCTTTCAGCTCTACTGTTGTCACCTATAGGAGTACTAACCAGAAAAGGTTCACACAAGATCTCAGGAAGCAAGTTAAATTTACTAGCTATTAAAGGAGTAAAAAAAGACAAAGTGGATCCTGGATATAACAATGTATACAAATAAAAAAAAAGACAAGCAAGTTACCAGTGACTACATCAGTTGACTCCTCCTACTCCTCTCTACCTTCCAAAGCACAGAACATGTTACTCTTGGGAGGCTGGGCTGCAGCAGTAGGATTAGACCTAGGTTGAGTATCTTCCTTGGCCTGATTCTTCACATGTGGGTAGTCCCTGATTATATGCCCACTCTTGCCGCACCCATAGCAGGCATTAGTACCTACCAAGCACTCATCTCCATGCAAACGGCCACACTCACCACACAGATTTCTCCTAGCAGCTGCTTCTCCAAATCATCTGCTTGCGTTTCTTCTTGTGTTCATTTTCGCAATAACAAGAAGGAAGTTATATTCTAGAATGACACAAATGTCAAATCTCTTCACAGCACCATAAAGAGTTTAATAAGGGAAGATTCCTAACATCACTAAGTCTCTAAGTATGGGTTGTGGTGCACTTCACAACCATAACCCAGAAACTATGCAACGTGGTTGTTTTGAGCCTTAGTTCCAAGGTAATTTAATTAACATCATACTTTGATACCACGTTTGTCTAACTCGGAATCTAGACTCCGAATGAGACCTACATCATTACTTGTCAAAGGTCGCAGACAAGCCTCTTCTTAGCTTTCATCACAATCATACTGTTAAATTTGCGGTAAATTTAGAACTTTTTGAAACTTAACGACGTATACTTAGACTTCATATAATTACATCATAATAATGATACATACATAGCTCAAACTAAACAACCATCTATAAATATATTAAACAATTGAAATAAGCAAACGTAATATTAATAATAGTTTTCCAAACCGGCCATAATACCAACGGTTAAACAAATGTTTGAAATTAAATACTAGGAACAACATCCACTTTCTATGTATAATGTACAAAATTTAGAATAATAAACATAGGCATCATTGAAATCAAGAGGATCTACCAAAGTCTGTAGATCGGTACTCAACACCGCTTCAACGAATATTCAATCTACTCTCGGACCTGCGCCTATAAAATATTAATAGTATAGGGTTAGTCAACACTTGTACTATGTATGGTGTATGCACATAATCACAAAAGGAATATACAAGATCAAGCCAAGCTCTTCCTATAGAAACATGTCGTTTCTAGAAAGTTAAGTCACTATACTTTCGTAATTCGTAATTTTTTATTCGTGCAATGAATTTGACATGTTTTCATGCATACAAACCACACAACTAATTTTCTATATGAACATATGACCTTTGAATCATGCACATAATTTTAGAACAACTCAAAAAAAACATAATAATTTAACTCCATTAAGACGAGAGATTCTTCTCAAATTCCTTAGATTACTTTTCAGTCTTTCCTTCTTTTTGTTATGTAGTTCAATGATATCCTTTTATCCAATGTTTTACTTAAAAGTGTAATTATTCATTTCATTTCCATACCTAAGAAAATGATTTGACTACTCTACTCACAAGTTATTTCTTCCCTTCATGTTAAATTGGCATGAAGTCTTTATAAGCCAATATTTATTAGCTATGCCAATTATTTATTCATTTTGAATAATATAAATTTTTGGGGCATGTATTCATATATTTGGTTATACCAATTATTTGATCATTACCATGATATAAAGATTGTTTTCTATGCCCGTTATTTGATCATTTGCATGATATAAAGATTATTGGTTAAGACCATTATTTGATTTACTCTCTTTATTGGCATAAGCCAATAACTGTTAAAACATCATTCTTATCAAACACTGATGATTGATATTCTTAAGCTCTTGCTTACTTAGTTCACTTTGAACTTCGATTTCTTCATCTTTGAATTGTTCTTCACTTTGAACATGTTACTTTCTTTCTTTATTTCTTTCTTTCTTGTTGAAATCATTCATACTAAAATAGATCATGTGAGCTAACATGAAATCCAGTGTCTTCCCCACACTTAAAAGAGGTGGTTCACCGGTTTAAGCGAACTCAGATCATGTGATTTAACATGAAATCTAGTGTCTTCCCCACACTGAAAAGAGGTAGTTCACCGGCAAAATTGAAACTGTGTCCAGTTTCTTCCCCACACCGAAAAGAGGTGGTTCGCTGACTAATGTAAATCCATGTTTAGTGTCTTCCACATACCAAAGAAGGTAGTTCACGGCTGAAGTGAAACCGAATACTTTCTTGAGCATTAAACCGACATAGATCATGTGAGTTAAACATGAAATCTACAGTCTTCCCCACGCTGAAAAAGGGGTGGTTCAGCAGCAAAAGTGAAATCGAATACTACCTAGCTCGCTTGGGTGGAATCCTCTACTAGTTCCTATGCTTGCAACATAGTTCCAAGACTAGGATATTTTGAAGACTCTAATCTACCTTGGTGGTAACCTAATCTTATGAGGCTTACATGTGATTGCACAAGCTCATTGCTAGTGTATCGATGCTTTTCTAAATTTCGTATACTTTATATTTTTTAGAGTTGACTCATACATTATGGAAGCTTGCTTTTAGTATGAGATATGCTTAGCTCAATAGATGACTTGTCATCCCTTTTTTTACTTGATGAATGTGAACTTAAGTCTTACATTATCATTATGGTGTGAATGAGACTTGTTTCATTATTTCTTACACCATTTTATGTGAATATCTTTAACATTATCGTTCAGGTGCAAGTGATACTTGTCTAACTTCCTTTAACACCCCATTCTGGTAAATTTCACAACTAATAAGCTTTTAGTTATTTCGTTACACACCTTATCTTGCTCAATGTCATTTGGTAGCCTTATACAATTCTTTAAGAAAGTTATAAACTTATTCAATATACTACTATATTCATTGTTCATTTTGGTAGGGTATGTTGGGACTTGTCCCAATGATTGGCATACACTTGGTTATGAATTCATTGCGTTATATTTGTCATGTTTAATTTGGTATAACTTATTCATTAGCCAATTTTATATCATTTTTTGGAAATAACATTGTACGCCAATTTATTAGCATAAAACAAACTTTCACGAAACACTGGTCATGAGAATATCATGAGCCAATTCACTTAACTTCATGTATATACTATTGTAGTCTCATCATATTAAGAAAGTAAACTTTTAACAGTAAACTAAACTTAATATACAACTCATAAAATTTCATCTTCTCGAACACAATTAGGCATTACAACATTCTTTATCTTATGTAAATAATACTCTAAACATACGGATCTAACACATAGGTTTCATTTGACATTATTAAATCAAGAAACCTACATATAATGATCAGTTAGCACCACATACCAATAAGATGCTCGAGATTTGTATAATACATACCATTAAAATCAGAAATAGGGAGAACTAGGGAAATGAAGATTCGTTTCATTGGTAACAACCCTAATTTCTTTTTCTTTGATTTAAAAAGTTTGAATAGTCTCTTTGAGAAAGGAATCCAAGAGAGAAAACAAAGAATTTAGTGTAGAATTGAATCTACGAAGATCACCTTGTACTTTGCATGAAAACCTTGAAGAATCACCTTGAAATGGACTAAGTAGAATTGTTCACTATTTTTCGTTTCCTTTGTTTACTGTTTTGCAATCGTGAGGTTTTCTATTGATAAGCGTGAGTCTAGGTCTTATTAACTGAATATTGACTAATTAAACATAGGCTAATTAACAAAATTAAATATATTAATTAGCTAATTACCAAAACTCCCCTCCTAAATTGACTAAAAAGAGGAGAGCATTTGACTTAGCAAAATCTGAAATTTTTCTAAGGGTCTAGGCCTTGACTTTGATTTTTAATTATAGAATTAAGATTATAATTTAATTAATTAAGTTACCTAGGGTAATAACTAGAGTACCCCTAAGTCACTAGGTTCATAACAACCTCGTTGGACCATCCTAGGTTAGGTACTAGGATGTTTCTTTAGTTAGTTACCCGGTTAGGTCTTAAGTTGTTGGGTGCACTAGTTAGTTTATTTTGGTTAGTGCTGGGTTAGTTAGCTAGTTAGGCTATTTCTATGAGCGTAGAACTAGTTAGGAAACTAGGCCCCACGTGGTATCACGACAGGGATCTAGACCCTAGCCTAAAATGGCGTCGTTGACCTTTTAGAGGTCGCAGACAAGGTTACTTATGTCATCATTACATTCGTTATGTTAATTTTAGAGGAAAATTATAAACTTTTTATCTTGTTTGAAGTGTACATAGACTTCATTGTTATAACATGTATACGCGTATAATAAAATTCATTACTCATGTGAATCAATCATCTAATAAAAGATTATTCAAAATTGAAATACTAGTGGACCATGCTCAACTAGCCTATACCTATTACTAAGCTAGAAACATAACGACAGGCATCCTCGAATGCATGGGGACCTACCACGTTCGGATGAAAATCTCTTATGTCCGAACAGCTACAATGAATGTCTTGAACACCCTCCTGAACCTGCACCTAAAATAGTATAATGAATGGGATTAGTACACACTTTTACTATGTATCGGTGTATGCAAGCACACACCAAGGACATGCATGAGTAAGAAGAGATCACTCTTAACGATATGAATTATGGAAAGCCAAGTCAATTGGACTTGCCAAATCAGATTAGGAAAGTCATGCTATTAGAGTAACATGCATCATCATTCTTTTCGTACTGCACATAGCACATAACATATTTGATATAGCACGTATATATATTACATATCATTCATTCATATGGTGCAAGTCCTTGGAATCACAAACTTAACATTAGGACTTCCCAAAATGAGGTCTCAACATATGGGACCTCAACTAGGGATCCTACTTTAGTACACACAGAGAATGCTTCACTCATTTATAAGTACTTCACTTTTATTCGTTCGTAGGCTGGTGTGAACACCTGCTGCACCCAGGATGTTGTTTAACACTCTCATTAGATTGACTGTGCAATGACCAAGAATAAACTAGTGTCATTACTTAAGTCTAGTTCACCTCTTGATTTTCCTATACAAACACCTTTGGTATCATTCATTTCATTATCTTTCATACTTTGAGGAACTTCAACTTTAACCGACAAAGATCATGTGAGCATCACGAAATCCGGTGTCTTCCCAACACCGAAAAGAGGTGAAGTCACTAGTCAAGGTGAAACAAAACATCCCTATATCACTTAGGTGGAAAACCACTGGCTAGTTCCCTATGTTGGCAGCATAGATAAAAAAGACTAGGAGATTTAGGGAGACCCATACCCACCTAGGTGGACAGTCTCATCTCATGAGGATTACGTGAAACTCCGCCCTTCAAAAAAGAAGGCATCACCACTCATAGATAGCCTATTGGTACTCCGTTTAAAATTCCTATTTACATTCAACTCTTACATCATCGAAGCTTGATTCTAGCATGAGGTACTCATAGATTATTAGATGATTTATCATCTCTTATTTACGTATTCAGTGTGAGTTGTCCTTACACTTACATATCGAGTGTGATTAAGACTTGTCCTTAATGTTCAACACTCTCTTAGGAGAGTACTTTTGGTGACCTTATATTGGTGTAGCTACAACTTGTCTCACATGTACTAGCCTCTTATTGAGATTCCACCCTGTTCTTTCTTAACATCTTTGAATTTCATCTTTACTCACCTCTCATTATTTGTTCATTGTATAAGATACATTTCTCTTGGAATTTACATTGAGGGACATTGATTGTAGGCGTAGATACAACTTGTCTCACTTGTACAAGCATATGCTCATGTAGCCACTCTTTCTTTGCTTATTCATCGTATAGCATAAATATACTCTCGTAGAAATTATATTTAGTGACATTGATTTTTAGATGTAGATGCAGCTTCTCTCACTTGAACTAGCCTATAGTCATTTAGTCACTCTTTCTTTGCTTCTTAACTATGAATTCATCCTTAATAAAAAAAATTTGGAGTATGCTTGAGATTTGACCCTATATCATTCTACACTCCCATAACTGAGTACATTTGGTAACATTTTCGTAGACTTGGTTGAGACTTGCCTCACCATTCATCTTAGACTCTTATCATGTTGTCAATATTTTCATTAGCTTTAGCATATAAGCTCTTCATAATTACTCACCCCATTACATGAATGTTCATTTCGTCATATGCCAATGCAATTGTCCTTTTAGTGTGTTTCACATTGTTTATCACCCCCCGTGTAGTCACATCAATTCATCACGTATATATTAGGTTCAATTACTTTTAAACGTCGCTTGACTTATGAATACATACGTACAGTCCATGAGGCTTGATTCATGATTTGTCTAAGTAACAAATACTTACCCAATTTTATGTGGTAGAAGACTTATGCATCTTGTAAGTACGCCAAGCTCTCGAGGTCGATTTCTATGGTCAACATTCGTTAAATATTTATTATTGTAAGACTTATGTATCAATAAGGAATTGGGAAAGGGAACCCGGTTTCGAATCCCTTGAGCAACACTTCGTCCAATACTAAATTTTTTATTTATATTTTTCAGCTTTGAGACTTGAGGTCGAACCCCAACACCTACAGTTCTTTTTCATTTCTTTTCCTTACCTCTCTCTTTTGATAGTGACCAAGAGGATGTGAGACCGATCCCCCACAACCTCATTTTATTTTTATTTTTTCTAACTTCCTCACCTATCAGAGAGGTTGTGGGTTCGATTCCCACACCCCTTATTTTATTTTTCTTTCATTTTTCTCCTATCTCCCTTACTTATCCAAGAGGTTTTGCGTTCAATCCCCACACACCTCATTTTTTGAATTCTTTTCGTCTTTCATTCCTTCACTTGAGCCTTACCCAATATCGAATCCCCCTTAACTCGTTTTGATTATTGAATTTTTAATATCTTGCTTATGGTGAGGTATAGGGTTCAATCCTTAATGACCTCACATCTAAAAAAAATAAAAAATTTAGGCATCGCACTTATTTCCTAGCTGAGACCAAATTTCTTAGGTAATTCGCTAGATATTTCGTACATTATTATATGCATATTTTCCAAGTAATCTTGTACAAAAAACACAAGTCTTTGACATGCCATTTTCATGCTTCAAAACATACCCAAGAACACGCCTACACATAAAATACACACATTTTCATCATCACATAAATCCTAACATGCATACATGAACTTAATCATCACAAAAACATATTATATCCCTAATTTCTACCTGCAAAAAATACCCAACCTACAACAATCAATGGGAGCTAGTGAAAGGGTCATGCAAAGGGGAACATTCCTATTTTTTGGATCAGAATTCGACTTAATCTTAGGGTTCTTTTCGTAAAGGGACCAAACAAAACTCACTGCGAAAACTGTTTGAAAAATACTTTCGCTTTTTGTGTTTAGTTTAGTTTTTCTTTTGAGTTTTTGTGTGCAAGTTCTTCAAGTGATGAACTTTGATTTTTTTGTTCCTTTTGTTGATGATGGATGTGATAATGAGAGTGAGAAACGTGAGAATCAGAGTGGACATAGATGACAGTAAGTTTAGGAATAGAATTTTTGTTGCAGACTTAGACAAACAAGGACTCTTTGTTATTTATTTATTTTATTATTTTATAAATCTTATTTTAACATACTTAAATCAGAAATTTAAATACCAATTAATTCAACTTAATCATTAAATACCAATTAGTTCAATTTAATCATTGCTTCCACCAAGTATCAAACTTGGGTGGAGCTCAATTTGCGATAATCGGTCAATTCGGGTAAACCCTGCCCGAATTGTCCACTATTTTCATTAATTAATTACTTAATTATATATTTTCTTTAATTACAATACTACCCTTAGACTGGAAAACACCATTTTACCCTTAGACCCTTCAAACTTAAGATTACCATTTTCAAGTTCGATTAAGACTCATCCGGGAGAATCCTAATATTCGGGAGCCCTACATGGTTGGACCTAACCTTGCCTAGCTCAAATAACTCACTAAGTTGGTTGTCTTGGCTAATGCATAGGTTCAGAGGTATGATTCCACGTGCATCAATCCATGTGAACCCTGTCTAATCTAGGCATTCAATGTAGGCTAAGAATTATTTAGCATAGTCAATTTTGGGATGCTACATTATCACCCCCGTAGGAACATATGTTTCCGAATGAAACTACTCTTTACTAACAAAAAGTCAGTCATCCATAGAACATATGCATCCATAAGCAATTCAATATTGGTGAATATTTGGTTCACATCTTAGCATGATAATGCACATATTTGAAACATACTAGCAGCTTCACGTAAATAGACTGGGGAAACTCTTTCCTAAAATAGTCTCATCACAGCATACAACATAAGTAAACACATAAGTCACACAAATCAGCAAGCAACATTGTGACTCAAACATATTAACCTCATACTAGTGCATAAAATCATACACAGTCAAACACATGAAAGACTACTTAAGGATACACACTCGAGACATCACCAGAAGTGCCTTTCCTTGAACCCCTAGAATTAAGTGCGAAGAATTGTTGCCTCCTTGGAGCCTCTTCACTTGGACTAGTAGGCTGAACTTTGTCCTTCCCTTTTTTCTTGACTTCTCCTATTTGGAAAATCCTTCGTCATATGACCCGGTATGCCACAATTGTAACAAGCGTTAGAGCCCATCACATACTCTCTCCTCCATGCAGTTTTGCACACTTCCTACAAGGTGGCCTCTCCTGAGGTGTATGTACTTCATTGTTTCTCTTAACTCTGGCTCTCACCATTTTGAAACACAAGAGTTGATGTTAGATACGCTCTCAACACCAAGAAATCAAAATTTCATAAGGCATGATAAGATTAGAAAAAGGGAAATTTTCCTAAACATTATGCAATCTCTAATTCATGATAGTGGTGCACTTCACTCCAAAACATGGAAACTACTTAACGTGGTTGATATGATCCTAATGTCTTGGATATTTAAACTAATGATCTGATACCAATTTTGTCAAGACTTTTTTCTAGACCCTAGCAAAAACCGGTATCGTTGACCTCTCATAGCTCGCATATAAGCCTATTTATGTCATCATTACATTCGTTTGCTTAATTTTAGCTGAAAATTTGGACTTTTTTTTTGTTTGAAGTGTACATAGACTTCATAGTTATAGCATGCATACGCGTATAAAGCAGTTCATTACTCATGTGTATCAACCCTCTAATAAAGGATTATTCAATATTGAAATAAATGGTCTTATTGCATAAGTAACAATTGCCAATGGCAACATTACATAAGTCTGAACAAAATAGGAAACAAATACTAATGGAACATGATTCACTAGCCTAAACCTATTAATAAGCTAGAAACATAACGGCAGGCATCCTCGAATGCATAGGGACCTACCATGTTGAGATTAAAAGTTCTGATATCCGAACAGCTGCAATGAATGTCTTCAACACCCTCTTGAAACTTCATCTTAAATAGTATAATATATGGGATTAGTACACAATTGTACTAAGTATGGGTCTATGCAAGTACACACCAAGGACATCCATAATTAAGATGATCTCTCTCTAACGATATTAATTATGAAAAGCCAAGTCAGTTGGACTTTCCAAATCAGATTAGGAAAGTCATTCTATGAGAGTAACATGCATCATCATTCTTTTCATATTGCACATAGCATATAACATATTTCATATAGCACGTACATATATAACATATCATTCGTTCATATGCCGTGAGACCTTGGAATCGTGGACTTAACATTAAGACATCCAAAAATGAGGGCTCAACATATGGGACCTCAACTACAGAGCCTTCTTTAGCAAACACAGCTCTACTTTATTTATTCTTATGTACTTTACTTTTATTTATTCGTAGGTTGGTGTGAACACCAAAAATACCTAGGATGTTGTTAAAGACTCTCATCGAGTTCACTGTGCAATGACTAAGAAAGACCTAGTGTCATTACTTGAGTCTAGTTCACGTCTTGATTTTTCTATCCAAACACTTTGGTATCATTGATTTCAACGTTTTTCGTTCTTTGTGGAACTTCAACTTTAACCTACATATATCATGTGAGCATGAGGAAATCCGGTGTCTTCCCTACAACGAAAAGAGGTGGAGTCACTGGCGAAGGTGAAACCAAAACATCCCTAGCTTGCTTAGGAGGAAAACCACTGGCTAGTTCACTATGTTGACAGCATAGTTCAAAGACTAGGATATTTAGGTAGATCCATAACAACCTTTGTGGATAGTCTCATCTCATGAGAATTACGTGAACCTCCGGCCTTCTCGAAATAAGGCATCACCACTCATAGATAGCCTATCGGTGCTCCGTTTAAAGTTCCTATTTGCATTAAACTCATACACCATCGAAGCTTTCTTATAGCATGAGGTGTTCATCGCTCATTAGATTATTTATCATTTCTTTTTTAAGTATTATGTGTGAATTGTCCTTACACTTACATATGGAGTGTGATTGAGACTTGTCTCTTAATGTTCAACATTATCTTTGATTAATACTTTTGGTGACCTTATATTGGCGTAGGTACAACTTGTCTCTCTTGTACTAGCCTCTTAATGTGATGTTACCCTGTTCTTTCTTAAGATATTTTCATTTCATATTTACAAACCTTTATTATTTGTTAATCGTGTAACATACGCATGGTCTCTTGGAATTTACATTGAGGAACATTTATTCTAGGCATAGATACAACTTATCTCACTTGTACTAGCCTATCCTCATATATCCACTCTTTCTTTGCTCATTCACCGTTTAGCCTAAATATACTCTCTTAGAAATTTCATTCAGTGACATTGATTTTTAGGCGTAGATGCAGCTTGTCTCACTTGCACTAGCCTATTGTCATGTAATAACTCTTTCTTTGCTTATTAACTATGAATTCATTCTTACCACTTTCTTTTGGAGTATGCTTGAGATTTGACTCTACATCATTCTACACTCCCATAGGAGAGTACATTTGGTAACATTTTACCTAGTCTTGGTTGAGACTTGCCTCACTATTCATCTTAGCCTCTTATCATGATGTCACTATTTTCCTTAGCTTTAGCATATTAGCTCTTCATAATAACTCACCCCATTACGTGAATGTTCCTTTCGTCATATGCCAATGCTCTTGGCCTGTGTTTCACACTTTTACTTATTCCCCTTGGAGTCACATCAATTCATCACATATATATTAGGTTCATTTACTTTTAAATGTACGTTGGACTTATGATTCCATGCGTACAAGCCATGAGGATTTATTCATAATTAGTCTAACTAACTCATACTTACCCAGGATTATGTGGTACAAGACGTATGCATCTTGTTAGTATGCCAAGGTCCTGAGTTCAATTCCTATGGGCAGCATTCATTAAATATTTATTCACGTAAGACTTATGTATTAATACGGAATTGGGCTAGGGAACCCGGTTTCGAATCCATTGAGCAACACTCAGTCTCATATCGAATTTTTTGATTTATATATTTAAGCATGTAGACGTGAGGTCGAAGCCCAACACCTACACTTCTTTTTGCTTTCTTTTTCTTTCTTCTAACTTTCGATGGAGCCCAAGAGGATGTGGGATCGATCCCCCACAGCCTCATTTTATTTTTAATTAATTTTTCTCCTAACTTCCTCTCCTATCTAAGAGGTTGTGGGTTCGATTCCCACACCCCTCATTTTATTTTTCATTGATTTTTCTCCTATCTCCCTCCCCTTTCAAAGAGGTTGTGGGTTCAATCCCCACACACCTCATTTCTTTTTAATTCTTTTCCTCTTTCATTCCTTCACTTGAGCTTTACCCATTTCACATCCCCCTTACCTCATTTTTATTATTGAATTTTTAATAGCTTGCATATGGTGAGGTCTTGGGTTCAATACCTAATGACCTCACATCCAAAAAATTTTTTTAAAAATTCAGCATCTCACTTGTTTCTTAGCTGAAAAAAAATTTCCAGTCACGTTTTTGGTCAAAATTTTTCCATCATTTGTACGTTAGATTCTTAGGTAATTTGCCTGATATTTCATAAATTATTATGTGAATCTTTTCCAAGTATTCTCTTAAAAAAATTCACAAGGCTTTAACATGCCATTTTCATGCTCCAAAACATTCCCAAGAACATGGTTACACACACACTGCACACATTTTCATCATCACATAAATACGAACATACATACATGAACATAATCATTACGAAAACACATTATATAACTAATTTATACCAGCAAACATACCCAACCTACAACAACCGATGTGATCTAGTGACAGGGACATGCAAAGGGGAACATTCCTAGTTTTCGGATTAGAATTCGACTGAATCTTAGGGGTCTCTTGGGAAAGGGACCAATAGTAAGAAAACCCATACTTTTTTTTGTCTTTTAAGACCTTTCAAATCTTATCTCAATTGCTTCCACCTCCCACGAAAAACAAATGCTTCTCCAACATAACTCACGCGCAAACCGGTTGAAAATTCCATTCGCTTTTCGTTTTTTAGTTTAGTTTTTCTTTTGAGTTTTTGTGTGCAAGTTCTTCACGTGATGAACCTTTGATTTTTTTGTTCTTTTTGCTGATGATGTACGTGACAATGAAAGTGAGAAACGTTACAATGAAAGTGGAGAGAGATGAGAGCAAGTTTACAAGTAGGAGATTTAGTTGAAGACTAAGTAAAACTAAGACTCTTTGTTATTTATTTATTTTAGTATTAATTTTTTATTACAAATCTTAATTTCTCTTAATTAAATAAGAAATTAAATACCAATTGATTCAACAAATCATTAAATACGAATTAATTCAATCAAATCATTGCTTCCACCATGGATCAAACCTAGGTGGAGCTCAATTTGCAAAAATGGATTGGTTCGGGTCAACACTACTCGAAGTGTCCACTATTTCAATTAATTATTTACTTAATTAAATATTTAGGGTAATTACAATACTAACCTTAGCCTGGAAAAAATCATTTTACCCTTAGACCCTCAAAACTTATTATTACCCCTTTCAAGTCAAGTTAAGGCTCATCCGGGTGAATCTTAATATTCAAGTGCCCTACATGGCTCGACCCAACCTTGCCTAGCTTAACTAACTCACTAAGATTGTTGGCTTGGCTGATGCATAGGATCAGAGGTCTAGTTCCAGGTGCATCAATCCATGTGAACCCGGTCTAATCTAGGCATTCTAGATACGTTAAGCATTACTTAGCATTGTTAATTTAGCATGATTTGATCTTGTATGTGCATATGGTCTCATACTTAGTTCAAGTGGTTTACTAACCACATTTTTTCGCTTTTCCCAAACATTTTAGGTTCCGATTGTTGAAGGCTCTTTGAGACAACTTTGAAGTAGAATTGGAATTTCTCAATAATCCAAGTAGGTAGGTCCTCACTTTTCGAGGGCGATGCCCATATCGGGGTTATAAAGTTGTTTTTGTTTTAAGAGTTCTTATGGTTTTTACTTTTCATTTGAATACTAATTGTATAGCGTCTATGTGGCTCTTCTTCATTGATGTATGGGATATGTCCAAATTTCTACAATTACAAAAACTGATAACACAAAACTAGATAAATGAATAGATAATATATATATTTAAATAAAAAATGAATATTGAAAATAACAAATACAAAGTAAAACTTATTGCAATAAGTATAGCTAAAAGACAAGAATAAAGACCTACGCAAAATAGACTTAATAATAACTTATTCGCAAGAATTTGTAAAAAATCTATAATAGCATAGAGAAAAACTATTTTTTTTATCTAGAAACACTAATAGAAAGTTTGAATATAAAATTTAATACAATCTATAAATGAATAAGGAAGAATACGCGATAGATGAAAACAATGAAAAATGTGATGGATTAAAAATAAAAAAATTATTTTCTAATCTAGGAAGAAGATATGAGAAAATAGGTGACAATCTAAATTTAATGTAATAAAAAGAAATGGTACAACTAGAAGATAGTTTAACTGATATGATAAGAATAACAAAAGAAAATGAAGGAATAGATAGGAAAACGGAAATCGAAAAAATATAACAACAAGTAGAAAGGGAAGTACAACAATTAGAATAAGTAAAAAATACTAAAATAATAGAGCTAGAAAAAGAGCTAGAAATACTAAAAGAAATGTGTGAAATTAAACAAATAGAAAAAGAACAAAAACACAAAATTATCAAATGAGATAATTAAATTCAAAGAAAAATTTCAAATAGAAGAAGAATTAGAAGAAAAAGAAGAATATAGCCAAGATACTCTACCCGAAATAAGAAATGATGAAATAAACAACGATGATCTAGAACAACATTCAAAAACAAGCGAAACATCTACGAAAATTTTAGCAAATATAGATAATGCAAGAAATTTAGAAATAAATACAGGAAGCGTAGACATAGATGTAAAAACCTAGAATATCAGGAGTAAAATATCCAAAAAATTCAAATCCGAAATATTATAATGAAAACTATGGACACTGTGATAGAGAAAAAACTATATGGGATAAAAGATTAAATAAAAAGTGGACACCTAAACCAATAACTGAACAACATAATTTTCTACATTTAGACTGTGTAGAAGATATAAATAAAACAATCCAATTATTGATAGGATATATATCAAAACAATAAATAGGTAACAAAATAGTAATAAAAGAGACACCAGGATATATAGAAAGAACACTTATATGAACAGTAAAATTATGGTTACAAAATTTATCAAATGAAAGTTTTAAAACTTTAAGAAGTTATAAAATATCTAGTGGCGAATTAGCTACTACAAGTATGGAAATATTATTTAAATATGAAGTAGCTATAAGAAATGAATTTAACAATATGACAACAGAGTTAGAAGAACAAAATAAAGAAAAAATAACAAAACAAAATCTAATGATAAAGTTAGCAATATTTAATATGTGTTACATAGATGAATATACATGTGCATTTAGGGAATACTATTATAAAGGAACATATATCATAGAAGAACGTAAAGAAATAAGAAAATTATATTTTACAAAATTACCAGAATATTTTAATTCAAAAGTCATAAAAAGTTATAAAGAAGAAGAAAAAATAGATACCTTAGAAGCTAGAATAAAATTCTTGGAACGACGGTTTATGGAACTATGTGAAAAATGAAAAGATTAAATAAAAATGGAAAAAAATATTAGTAAAAAATTTGGTATGTTGCAAAAATAAAACAACTCCTCAATTTGTTTGTACAGATAGGTATTATAAAAATAGAAATAATAAAAAATACAGATCAAAATACAAATATAAAAAACCGAGAAGAAGATAATGTGTAAAAACTACAAAGCCAAAAGACCATATATACCAAAAAGAAAACTAACAGAATGTACTTGTTATAATTGTGTAAAATTAGGACATATAGCCAGACACTGTAAATTACCCAAAAACCCAAAGAAAAATAAATATAAAAAATAACAATAAATAATGAAAAATATACGCAGATAGAGTACATAGATTTTTAATTAGAAAGTGAAGATAGCATATATGAAATATCAGAAAATGAAATGGATAACGATATAGAGATGGAATCTGATAATGAATTTTATAATATAACAAATGGCTGACACATATATAAAAATAATAAATAAAGAAGAACATCAAGACGAAAAATTCTTAGAACAAATAATAATATTTGATAATAATATATTAGAAAAAATAATATATTAGAAAAAATAATAATATTTGATAATAATATATTAGAACAAATAAAAGGAAAAGAATTAGATTTAAAAATTCCAAAAATATTTTAAATACCAAGAAAAAGAAACTATTTAAAACAATAAAAAGAAGAATATTATGTAGTAAGTCAAAGAGAAAATATGATAGATTGCAAATACACTAAATTAAACACCAAAATAACAAAAAATAAATAAAGAAATGCAAGACATTAAGGCTAAAAACCCAATTCAATATGTACTTTAGGAAGAACATAAATACTAATAAAAGCATATTTTAGATAAGGAATAGATACACCCATAGAAATATACTTAGCGGATGATAGAATCATACAACTGTAACGACCTGTTTAGTCGTTTTGAGCAGTAGAGTTTATTCTGGCAATAACTGTCTGGATCGACGGATCCCACGACGGACCGTCATGGGCACGACGGACCGTCAAGGGGGTCTCGTTCCAAAACACTTAGATTCTGAAAATTTGGGTACTGAGATCGACTATCTGAACTTCACGACGAAATGGCAGGACGGACCGTTGAGGGCTCGACGGACCGTCACAAATCCTTCCACAGAAATTAACTCTCTGAAATTGTGACGGACCTGCAAGACGGACCGTCACAGTCGTGACGGACCGTCACAGTCTCCGTAAGCCCACTCGGGTCG
>NC_028644.1:38765678-38765773 GCF_001406875.1 Solanum pennellii
GTGTCACGTTCCGACACCAGGATAGTAATGGATCGGGTGTCACGTTCCGACACCAGGATAGTAGATGGATCGGAGTGGTACGTTCCGACACCAGG
>NC_028644.1:38766836-38782654 GCF_001406875.1 Solanum pennellii
AAGCCAGATGACTTCACCATGGCATCAACAACTAAGAAGTTTCGTAAGGGAGGAGAGTTTAGTGGTTCTTACTCCAGAGGGCAGGGTTCAGGAGGTTATCCAGCTCGACCTATTCAGTCTTCACTGCAGGCTGTAGCTGGGGGTCCACCGCAGACCGGTCAACATTTTTCTGAGTCTGGAGGTTATCCCCAGACTTCGTCGTTCTCACAGAGACCTATGCTTGAATCCAGAGAGTGTTATGGATGTGGAGAGATCGGACATATTAGGAGGTTTTATCCAAAACAAACTTACAGACCCCCAATAGTAAGAGGTAGAGGTGGTCAAGGGAGAGGCCGCCATCCTGGAGGACGTGGTGGCCGAGGTAATGGTGGTCACCAAAACGGCTGGGGTGACGGGCAAATGGGGACTACTGCAGCGCAACATGGTAGGGGCAATGGGCAGACAGGTGATAGGGCCCATTGTTACGCTTTCCTTGTGCGGTCGGAAGCGGAGACATCAGATGCTGTAATCACAGGTAATCTTTTGGTTTGTGATTGCATGGCTTCGGTATTATTTTATCCTGGCTCCACATTTTCATATGTATCTTCCTCATTTGCTACGGGCCTTAATTTAAATTGTGAATTGCTTGACGTGCCTATTCGTGTTTCTACTCCGGTGGGTTAGTCTGTGATAGTTGAAAGGGTATATAGGTCTTTTCTGGTAACTTTTGTGGGGAGCAATACTCACGTAGACTTGGTTATCTTAGAAATAATTGACTTCGATGTAATTCTGGGTATGACTTGGCTTTCTCCATATTTTGCAATCTTAGATTGTAATGCTGAAACTGTAACGTTGGCCAAGCCTGGGACAAATCCACTAGTGTGGGAGGGTGACTACACTTCCACTCCAGTTCGTATCATCTCCTTTCTTCGTGCTAAGAGAATGGTTAGTAAAGGATGTTTAGCTTTCTTGGCACACCTCAGGGATGATACTACCCAAGTCCCTTCAATTGAGTCGGTTTCGGTAGTCCGTGAGTTTCTGGATGTGTTTCCTGCAGACCTTCCTGGTATGCCCCCGGATAGAGATATTGAATTTTGCATTGATCTGGAGCCGGGTACTCGCCCCATTTCCATACCCCCTTATAGAATGGCTCCAGCAGAGTTAAGGGAGTTAAAGACCCAACTTCAAGAATTGTTAGGAAAAGGCTTTATTAGACCAAGTGCATCCCCTTGGGGTGCTCCGGTGTTATTTGTGAAGAAGAAAGATGGGAGTTTTCGGATGTGCATAGACTACAGGCAACTAAATAAAGTAACTGTTAAGAACAAGTATCCTCTTCCTCGCATTGATGATTTGTTCGATCAGTTACAAGGTGCTTGTACCTTCTCAAAAATTGATTTGAGATCTGGTTATCATCAATTGAAAATACGGGCAATGGATGTGCCCAAGACTGCTTTTCGGACAAGGTATGGGCATTATGAGTTCTTAGTAATGTCTTTTTGGATTACGAATGCTCCAGCTGCCTTCATGAGCTTGATTAATGGGACTTTTAAGCCATAACTGGNCGTCCCATTTCCATACCCCCTTATAGAATGGCTCCAGCAGAGTTAAGGGAGTTAAAGGCCCAATTTCAAGAATTGTTGGGAAAAGGCTTTATTAGACCAAGTGCATCCCCTTGGGGTGCTCCTGTTGTATTTGTGAAGAAGAAAGATGGGAGTTTTCGGATGTGCATAGACTACAGGCAACTAAATAAAGTAACTGTTAAGAACAAGTATCCTCTTCCTCGCATTGATGATTTGTTCGATCAGTTACAAGGTGCTTGTACCTTCTCAAAAATCGATTTGAGATCTGGTTATCATCAATTGAAAATACGGGCAACGGATGTGCCCAAGACTGCTTTTCGGACCAGGTATGGGCATTATGAGTTCTTAGTAATGTCTTTTGGGCTTACGAATGCCCCTGCTGCTTTCATGAGCTTGATGAATGGGATTTTTAAGCCATATCTGGATCTCTTTGTCATTGTATTCATTGATGATATACTGGTATACTCAAAGAGCAAGAAAGAACATGAGGAGCACTTGAGAATTGTATTGGAAATGTTGAGGGAGAAAAAGCTTTATGCCAAATTCTCCAAGTGTGAGTTTTGGCTAGATTCAGTGTCCTTCTTGGGGCACGTGGTTTCTAAGGATGGAGTGATGGTGGATCCTTCTAAGATCGAAGCAGTGAAGAGTTGGGTAAGACCCACTAATGTTACAGAGGTAAGGAGCTTTGTTGGTTTAGCTAGCTACTACCGTCGATTTGTCAAGGGATTTTCTTCTGTTGCTTCCCAACTGACAAATTTGACTAAGCAGAATGTTCCATTTGTATGGTCGGATGAATGTGAAGAAAGCTTTCAGAAACTCAAGACCTTGCTGACTACTGCACCTATCCTTACCTTGCCAGTAGAGGGTAAGAACTTCATTGTTTATTGTGATGCATCCTATTCTGGTTTGGGTGCAGTGCTAATGCAAGAGAAGAACGTAATTGCTTATGCTTCGAGGCAATTAAAGGTGCATGAACGTAATTATCCGACCCACGATTTGGAGTTGGCTGCGGTAGTGTTTGCATTAAAGCAATGGAGACACTATCTATATGGGGTTAAGTGTGAAGTCTATACGGATCATCGTAGCTTACAGTATGTCTTTACTCAGAAAGATTTGAATTTGAGACAGAGGAGATGGATGGAACTACTGAAGGATTACGATGTAACTATCTTGTATCACCCAGGAAAGGCTAATGTGGTGGCAGACGCCTTAAGTAGAAAAGCAGGGAGCATGGGTAGTCTAGCTCACTTACAAGCTTCTAGACGCCCATTGGCTAGAGAGGTTCAGACTCTGGCTAATGACTTTATGAGGTTAGAAGTAAATGAGAAGTGAGGATTGTTGGCCTGTGTGGAGGCAAGATATTCCTTTCTTGACAAGATTAAGGGAAAACAGTTTACTGATGAGAAACTGATCCGGATCCGAGATAAGGTGTTGCAAGGAGAGGCTAAAGAAGCAAATCTCGATGAGGAAGGTGTTTTGAGAATTAAGGGAAGGGTATGTGTACCCCGCGTCGATGATGTGATTCACACCATTCTTACAGAGGCTCATAGTTCAGGATATTCTATACATCCTGGTGCAACCAAGATATATCGTGACCTAAAGCAACATTTTTGGTGGAGTAGGATGAAGCGCGACATTGTTGATTTCGTTGCCAAATGCCCGAATTGTCAGCAACTGAAGTACGAACACCAGAGGCCTGGAGGAACACTTCAGAGAATGCCCATTCCTGAATGGTAGTGGGAAAGGATTGCGATGGATTTCGTGGTTGGTCTTCCTAAGACATTGGGTAAGTTTGATTCTATTTGGGTAATTGTTGACAGATTAACGAAGTCTGCTCACTTCATCCCGGTTAAGGTGACTTACAATACAGAGAAGCTAGCCAGACTCTACATCTCAGAAATTGTTCGATTGCATGGAGTTCCACTTTCCATCATATAAGATAGAGGTACGCAGTTTACTTCTAAGTTTTGGAGAACATTGCATGCTGAATTAGGTACTAGGTTGGCCTTAGTACTGCATTTCACCCTCAGACCGATGGTCAGTCTGAGCGAACAATTCAGGTGTTGGAAGATATGCTTCGTGCATGTGTGATAGAATTTGGTGGTCACTGGGATATCTTCTTACCCTTAGCAGAGTTCTCATACAATAATAGCTATCACTCAAGTATTGATATGGCCCCATTCGAAGCATTTTATGGGAGGAGATGTAGGTCACCCATTGGTTTGTTTGATGCATTCGAGGTTAGACCTTGGGGTACTGATCTTTTGAGGGAATCATTAGAGAAAGTGAAATTCATTCAAGAAAAGCTTTTAGTGGCGCAAAGTAGGCAAAAGGAATATGCAGATCGAAAGGTTAAGGACTTGGAGTTCATGGAAGCTGAACAAGTTTTTTGCTGAAGGTTTCACCCATGAAGGGTGTGATACGGTTTGGTAAAAGAGGTAAGCTAAGCCCAAGGTATATTGGACCATTCGAAGTACTTCAGCGAGTAGGGGAGGTAGCTTATGAATTAGCCTTGCCCCCATGACTGTCAGGAGTTCATCCGGTATTTCATGTGTCCATGCTGAAAAGATACCATGGGGATGGAAACTACATTATTCGTTGGGATTCAGTTCTGCTTTGATGAGAATTTGTCGTATGAGGAGGAGCCGGTTTCCATTTTAGATAGAGAAGTCCGCAAGTTGAGGTCAAGGGAGGTTGCATCCATCAAGGTTCAATGGAAGAATCGGCCGGTTGAAGAATCCACTTGGGAGAAGGAGGCTGATATGCAAGAAAGATACCCACACTTGTTTACAGATTCAGGTACTCCTTTTCGCCCTTGTTTTTCTTCTTGTGATCGTTCGAGGACGAACGATGGGTAAATTGGTATCTAATGTAACGACATGTTTAGTCGTTTAAGCAGCAGATTTTATTTCTGGAAAAACTGTGTGAGTCGACGGAACCCACGACGTACCGTCATTGGCACGACGGGCCGTCGAGGGGGTCTCGTTCCAAAACACTTAGATTCTGAAAATTTGGGTACGGAGATCGACTCTCTGAACTTCACGACGAAATGGCAGGACGGACCGTTGAGGGCTCAACGGACCGTCACAAATCCTTCCACAGAATTAACTCTCTGAACTTTGTGACGGACCTGCAGGACGGACTGGGCAGAAGCTGGACACTTGAATAACATCAAAAGGTATGTGTTTCTTCTCTCTTGGTCCATTTCCCAAGAGGTCCCTTACGATTCAAAAGATTCATTCCGAAACTAAGGTTGTTCCCTTTTTTTATCTCCTTGTCCCTATCTCCCAAACGAATTCGTAGGATGGGTATGTTGTGCTTCTAGATTTAGGCATAAATTATGTGTTTATATTAAATGTGAACATTTTTATAAGAGGGAAATTACAAAAATGGTATTCAAAGTGGGATCGAAAAGATTGGTGTGTGTGAGCACGTTGGCAGTGCCTTAGCCACTTTTTGGAGTCGTATCAGACATGAAATTCTGGTGTATTTTATGTGTGAAATGTGTATACCATGTTATGTTAATTGAAATGAAATATAGTGGATTTAAATTACCATCTTTAGCCAACTAAACTTATGAAAAATGTGCCTAAAAATGAGTTAAAGAATGACTAAAATTTTCCAGATTTGTATACTCTTCAAGAATGTAAAATTCTGGGTTTTTAAAGTAGAATAGAATAAGTGAGGTCAATGGGAATTGAACCCAAGACCTCACATCTTAAAGAAGCTGAAAAAGAAAGAAAAAAGCATGAAGGATCTAACGGGATTCGATCCTAGTTACTGCTTTTGCAAAAAAGATAAGGGAAATGGGGCTAAGGGGATTTGATCCTAGCTACTGCTTTCGTAAAAAGAAAAGGAAAATGGGGCTAAGGAGATTCGATCCTAGCTACTAATTCCGCGAAATAAGGAAACAGAAATGGTGCTAAGGGGATTCGCACTTTCAAACTTGACGTGAATGATTAGAAAAGTATTTCATGAAGATGTTGAAATTTAATTTAGAGTTCTAATGTTATGAATATTAAAAATAAATGAAAAATATAAATGATATCCAAGCGACTCGAGATTTGGGTTCCCTTGCTCAAACTTCCGTATTGATACATAAGTCATATGTGAGTAAAATATTCCAAAATAATGCCTTCTACTCAGATTAAAAGTCAAGATCTTGGCATATATAGAAGATACATAAGTCTTGCACTACATAATCTTAGGAAAGTAAGAATCATTTAGCGAACTATGAATGAAGCCCCATTGCATGTATGCATAGACACATAAGTCTAACATACGTTAAAAAATAAGTGAACATAAGATGTACGTAATGAAATGATGAACCCTAGGAGGGTAAGTATGAGTGTAAGATACACTAAGTGTCCAAGTACATTGGCATATGATGTGATGAACTATTAAAGGTGGTAATAATGAAGTATGTGGTGACAACATGATATGAGGCTAATGCATATGATGAGAGCAATCTAAAATGAGCCTACCAATACATACTCAGAGTGTAAGATAAGGAAGACACCAGTCTCTATGAACACTCTAATGAAAGTATTGAGCTTAACACACTTAATACTAATGATGAGATAAGAAATCATCTAATGAGCTATGTTGTCCTCATAGTAGAAGCCAGCTTCCATGACGTATGAGTTGAAAGTAATGGAACTTTATACTGAGCACGGATAGGCTAGCAATGAGCGGATCAACCTTCTTTCAAGAAGGGCGAAGGTTTAAGTAACTCTCATGAGATGAGACTGTCCGTCTTTTCTGGTATAGGTCTCCATACATCTCCTAGTCTTTGAACCGATATTGCCAATGTAGGTATCTGGTGGGGTTAAATTCCCATGTTCGCTAGCATGATTTTGGGTCACTTTGGCCGGTGATACCACCTCTTTTTGGTGTAGGGGAGACACTGGATTTCATAATGCTCATATGATCTATGTCGGTTAAAGTTATAATTCACAATAAATAAATGACGCCAGACTCAAATGAAGCACATAATAAAATGAATGATATCAAAGATATTAGGATAGAATAATCAAGAGGTGAGATAGACCTAGGTAATGACATTAGGTTATTCCAGATCATTGCATAGCAAACCAGATGAAAGTCTTAAACTATATCATAGGTATAGCTAGTGTTTTCAGTGGCCCATGAATGAAATGAAATGGAGTACGTATGAATGAATGAAGCAGACTTTTGTGTTTTCTAAAGGAAACTCCCTAGTTGAGGTCCCATATGTTGAGCCCTAATTTCGTGAAAGTCTTAATGTTAAGTCCATGAATCCAAAGTCTTATGGCATATGAATTAATGATATGAAAGATGTTATTTTCTATATGTGATATGATATGTGAATTATGTTATGTGCTTCTTGCAAAATGATAAGTTTGATGATGCATGTTACACTAATGGCATGACTTTCCAAATTCAAATTTGGCAGGTGCATTAACTGTCCTAATCCAAATTTTGTAAGTCCACTGACTTGACTTTTCATAAATCATGTTGTTAGAAAAGCGTTATTGTTTCTCATGAATGTCCTTGATGTATGCTTGCATATACCAATACTTAGTAAAGTGTGTACTAATTCCATACAAATATCTACTTTTTGGTGCAGGCACAGGTGGACATTAGATCTTATAGTACGACGTTGCAGCTATCCGAACGTGGAGCTTTCATCCAGACTTGGTAGTCCCTCATGCTTTCGAGGCTGTATAATATTATAATCTAGCTTAGATGTAGGCTTTAGGTAGTGGAAATGTTCCACTAGTTTTTCTTTCCACTTTTATTTCAGACTTTGTATTGGTGCAGTTTTTGAAAAAATACTTTTAATGCGATTATGAATTGTTTATTTCATTTAATCACCTCTATATTAGATGGTTTATTTGTGAACGCCCATGATGTTGAGTTTAAAATGTCTAGCATGAAATAAGAAAACAAAAGTTTCAAATTTTCCGCTAAAATTAATCTAGATGAAGTAAGAATGACATATGTAGGATTGTCTGCGACCTCTAAGAGGTCAACGGCGACAGTCTTGTCTGGGGTCTAGACTCCGGTCGTGACAATATTCATGTGCATTATTAAAGATATGTTGACAAGTGTAAAGTATGGTAGGTAGGGTGTATTATTAAAAAGACAAGGGTAAAAATAGTATGGTAGGGATAGTTATAAAGTATGTTTAGAGAATAGTAAGTGCAGTAAAATGCACTAATTTCTTTTTATATAAAAGAAGGAATATGTAACATAAAGGATGGACAATGCCTAAAATAAAAAACTTTCTTTTAAAATACTGACTCAACCAAAAAATTAGTATTTAGATAAATGGAGCAACAATATGAAATTTAACCAGATATTTCAGATATCATGAATACGCAAGAAACAAAGGTACATTTTTCCAAAAATATGTGATAATAATTTCACATATTCCTAAATGTCATATATATGATTGAATAATTTTATGTTAGTTATTATGTATTACAATTATTTGAATCATGTTTTCTAGTTTATTAGCACACTGGAAACAGAAAGAAAACTTATATACTATGCGATCCTAATGATAAAATTGGTAGGCGAGGAAAGCCCTTTAGGGGAGTAAACAATGTTGAGGGAATGATAAGAAGGAAGTATCTGCTAAAGTACGATGTTAGTAGTGACAAGAAAGCATGATAAATCGACAATCTAGTTCATATTAATCTAATATAAATTTGTTTGATTATAAATATGATAGGAAGGAATAATTGAAAAACCCCACATAAAAACAAACATGCCCACGTACATACATGCTGAAATGATAAAAAGCTATGAAACTTTAATCTTAAATATACTTCAAGGTATAGAAATAATTTAATTAAGAAGAATAATATGGGAAAAATATTTAATGATAAGGAACCAGAAGATATGTTAAATCGATAATTGTATGATAGACCTACCAAATTTAGACTATGAAAAAACAATGGTATGATTTAGAAATAATTTCATATTAAAGTGAACTATGAACATTAAAAATAGTGGATAGAATCTATGGAAAATATAAATTTATTTGAATAATTAATGGAGGAAAATTTATACGTGTACAAAAGAACCCAAAATATACTATATCTTGAATATATCATAAATAATATTAAAGAAATATTTAGATTAAAAAAACGGATGAATTTCTAAACTACCAATTCGACGACGAGCATACAAATACACTCCTTCAAGAGTATGTTCTATCTTATATATATATATATATACTATGTACAATAAAAGTACAAGACTATGTAATCTTCCTATAGGAAAGGTCTATATATACTCGCTAGGAATATATATTATGTGTATGTAGGTTTTTTTATGTAAACCACCATGAAGAAGTAATGAAATGTTTTAAACTTCTCTGAATTTTTAATCTACGAATGTAGCGATGTATGCTAAGATGCTAGTATTAGTTCTCAAAGAGGATGACGACATCAGTTATCTCTAGGGGGTGCTTCTCAGATGTGACAAACATGGTATCAGAGCATGAGGTTGAATATCTTTGATGACTATGTCTCTCTCAACCACGTCTATGTATATTCCTACACATAAGTTTGAGGCGCGCCACACCTATGAGTAGGAATCTATGAGATGCTTAGGAAACTCTCTCTTTTTGGAAATTTAATATTATGCCTCTAGAGTATACTTATTGTGTTCTTTCACCTAAACCTTGTATTTCGGTTATAGGAAATGAATACTCGATTGAATGCGGCATGAAGACTTGAAGAAGAGATTGCCAATGCAGGAGTTCCTCGAAGCGGTGATCAAGTCTCTCCACTTGAAGAATATGCTAATGATGACCAAGCTCAAGAGAATCCTCCTCCTTTTAAGGATAAGAACATAAGGGCCGCTTTCTTCCGAATGGCCACAACCATTATGCACAATACCGAATAGTCACTACTCAAGCCTAAGCCTTGAAGACCAAATCAAATTGGGAGGTTGTACCTCAATCAAATCAACAAGGTGCTACCATGGCCTCCCGTCTAAAGAATTTCACTAGGATGAATGCACCTACATTCTATGGGTCCAAGGTTGAATAAGACCCCTGAGTGTTCAATAATAAAGTTTAAAAGATTATTTATACGGTGGGGTTGACTACTTGTGAGAAGGTCGAGTAGGTAACTTACTAACTCGAAGATGTGGCTCAACCTTAGTATGTTCAATAGAGGGACAATAGGCCCCATCGGGGTGGACTGGTGAATTGGGAGATTTTCAAGAAGGCTTTTCTCGATCGGTTCTTTCCTAGGAGATAAGGAAAGACAAAGTAGTGCAGTTAATCAACCTTCGTAAAGGAGGTATGAGTGTGCTTGCAAACTCTTTGAAATTCACTAAATTGTAAAAGTATGCTCATTTTTTGGTTTCCGATCCTAGGAATTAAATGAGAAGTTTTGCGACGGGCGTTTAAGATTAATTCAAAGAGGAGTGTAATTCGTCTATGCTACAAGACAATATGAATATTTCTCGCCCCAATGTTAATGATCGACAAGTAGAAGAGGCAAGGCCTAAGAGGAAGAATACAGATGTCAACAGGGCATGATCTTGAGATGGTGGTTCTTCAAAGGGTAGACTTGATATCCAAGGCAAGCCTAGGTTCAAGAAGAGGTTTTGTGATAAAGTTCCATCCAAGTTCCCTAAGTCTCATGGTGAATAGGGTTGCGAACCCTAACACCAAAAAGGGAAGGGTACTAGTTCACCAATGAGAAGCCAACTTGTGGTGAGTGTGGCAAGAAGCACTATGGTGATTGCCTCATTGGGACGGACAAGTGTCTTAGTTTTGGTAAAAGTGGGTACAAGATTAAGGATTGACCTAATGTGAAGTTTCAAGCTAATGGTGGTGGTCAAGCTCAAGCACGTGGTTCAAGTGATGCTCCTATGAAAAATCGCTTCTATGCTCTCCTCTCTAGGGGTAATAAAGAGACTTCTCCCGATGTGGTGACCGGTATGTTGAAAATCTTCTCCATTGATGTATATGCTTTAGTTGATCCCAGTGATACCTTGTCATTTGTTACCCCTGTTATAGTTAAAAAGTTTGACATTGTACCCGATATCTTGCATGAACCTTTTATGGTGTCTACTCGGATGGGTGTATAGAAATTTTCCTCTGATATTGCCCAATTGAGTTTATTATGTTGAACTAGTAGAACTTTATATGCTTGTTTTTTATATCATTCTGGATATGAATTTGTTGCATGCTTGCTTTTCCTCTTCTTATTGTAGAACGAGAGTGGTGAAGTTTAACTTTCCAAATGAGCATGGTTTTGACTTAAAGTGGGGATATTTTATTCCTAGAGGTGGTATCATCTCTTGTCTAAAAAAATGCAAAATGATCTCTTAAGGTTATTTATATCATATACTAAGAATCAAAGATTTAGACTCCAAAATTCATTCCATTGAGTCGGCCCCTGTAGTAAGTGAATTTCCGAAGGTGTTTCATAATGATCTTCACAGTATTCCTACCGAACGAGAAATTGATTTTTGTATTAATTTGCTCCGGCTGAATTGAAAGAGTTGAAGGCTCAACTCAAAGATTTAGTAGACAAAGGCTGCATTAGACCTAATTTCTTCTTGGGTTCTCCGGTTTTGTTTGTTAAGAAGAAGGTCCCTTAGTATGTGAATTGATTATCGCCTACTCAATAAAGTCAGTATTAAAACTAAGTATCCTCTCCCTCGGATTGATGAGTTCTTTGATCAACTCCAAAGGGAAGACTACATTTATAAGATTGACTTGAGATCGGTGTGTCACAAACTTAGGGTGAGAGGTGAGGATATACCAGAAATGGAATTTCGAACTTGATATGGTCACTATGAGTTCTTAGTAATGTCCTTTGGTGTCACTTATGCTCCGGAGGTATTTATGAACCTAATGAATAGGGTTTTTCGAAGTTACCTATATTAATTTGCCATTGTCTTCATTGACGACATCTTGGTATATTTGAAAAATGAGGGTGAACACATGAGTCATTTGAAAGTGGTGTTGCAAGTTCTTAATTGGCCGATACCATCGAATCCAACTGACATTAGTAGTTTATTTGGTCAAGCGGGTTATTATCGGAGGTTTATGGATGGTTTTTCATCCATTTCATCTCCTGTCACGACCCAAAACCGGGCCGCGACTGGCACCCACACTTACCCTCCTATGTGAGCGAACCAACCAATCTAAACCTTAACATTTCAATTTAATATCAACAGAAAGTAATGCGGAAGACTTAAACTCATTAATAAAAACCAATTCAATAACTTCTAAAATTCAACATCTATTATTCCCCAAAATCTGGAATCATCACCACAAGAACATCTATAATCAAATTACTAAACTAAGAGTATTCTAAGAAGCTAAAATAAACAAAAGCTAGTCCATGCCGGAACTTCAAGGCATCAAGACATGAGGAAGAAGATCCAGTCCAAGCTAGAAGCATTAGCTCACCCTGAAATCCGGTGTAATGAAGACTGGCTAGAGTTGCGGTTGAGTTGAAGACGACGGTACGTTTGCTGCACTCCACAAATAACAAAGAAAACAAATACAAGTAGGGGTCAGTACAAAACACGGGTACTGAGTAGATATCATCGGCCAACTCAAAATAGAAAACAGTATATATCAGATAATATCATAAATCAACTACAATACTCAACGTGTAGCAACAACAAGTTCTATAATCATTAATAAACACCGCCAAGTTCACACATGAGGACTCAAGCCTCAATACCATACTCTTTTGGGAATTAGGTTCATTAGATTGAGTATATTAACATCTTTCAAGATTCTTTATCTTTATTCCTCTTGTGTCGGTACGTGACACTCCGCTCCCCTACTACTATGTGTCGGTACGTGACACTCCGATCCCCTAATTCTACGTGTCGGTTCGTGACACCCGATCCCCTAATTCTACGTGTCGGTTCGTGACACCCGATCCCCTAATTCTACGTGTCGGTTCGTGACACCCGATCCCCTAATTCTACGTGTCGGTTCGTGACACCCGATCCCCTAATTCTACGTGTCGGTTCGTGACACCCGATCCCCTAATTCTACGTGTCGGTTCGTGACACCCGATCCCCTAATTCTACGTGTCGGTTCGTGACACCCGATCCCCTAATTCTACGTGTCGGTTCGTGACACCCGATCCCCTAATTCTACGTGTCGGTTCGTGACACCCGATCCCCTAATTCTACGTGTCGGTTCGTGACACCCGATCCCCTAATTCTACGTGTCGGTTCGTGACACCCGATCCCCTAATTCTACGTGTCGGTTCGTGACACCCGATCCCCTAATTCTACGTGTCGGTTCGTGACACCCGATCCCCTAATTCTACGTGTCGGTTCGTGACACCCGATCCCCTAATTCTACGTGTCGGTTCGTGACACCCGATCCCCTAATTCTACGTGTCGGTTCGTGACACCCGATCCCCTAATTCTACGTGTCGGTTCGTGACACCCGGTCCCCTAATTCTACGTGTCGGTTCGTGACACCCGCTCCCCTTATTTCATTCTATTAATTTATCAATCCTTCTTTTATACCAAGGCATCATCAACCCCATTACTTTAGTTCATCAAGCCTTCTTTTATACCAAGGCATCATCAATCTCATTAACAAAGTAGATTAGGGTTTTTCAAGATTTGGGATTCAATAGCTTCATCATGCTTATTTTATCACAATTATATAATCACATTCATACAAGCATACAATTAAGCATATAGAAGGGTTTACAATACTACCCAATACATATCATTCGCTATTAAGAGTTTACTACGAATAGCATAAACCATAACCTACCTCCACCGAAGATTCGTGATCAAGCAAGCAAATTCCCCAAAAGCTTGTTGTCCTCTTCGTTTCTCTCTCTCTCTACTCGTTCTCCCTCTCTTTCTGTTCTTTTTCTTTTTCTTATTCAAACCCTCTTTCTTTTACCCTAATTAGCATATAATTAAGTATAAAGATGGTAATAATATCCCACTAATTAACTCAAGGTTACCTCTTTTAACCCCCAAGTAATTAGACTTATTAACATTAACCCACTAACTTTATAATTAAAGCAGGAATAGTCCAAAACGCCCCTTAAATTACTAACAGAAATCCGACCCAGCCTGGGATTTACGCAGCCTGTGACGAGCCGTCGTGCCTGCGACGGTCCGTCCTGCTGCTCCGTCACAGAGTTCAGAGACTAGATTTTTACCAAGAGTCTGTGACGGCCCGTCACGCCTGTGACGGTCCGTCCTGCCATTCCGTTACGAAGTTCAGAGAGTCGATTTCAGTACCCAAATTTCAGAATTCTAAGTGTTTTGGAACGAGACCCCCACGACGGTCCGTCGTGCCCATGACGTTCCGTCGTGGGATCCGTCGACTCAGCCAGTTTTTCCAGAAATAAAATCTGCTGCTCAAAACGACTAAACAGGTCGTTACACTAGATACCAATTTACCCATCGTTCGTCCCCGAACGATCACAAGAAGAAAAACAAGGGCGAAAAGGAGTACCTGAATCTGTAAACAGGTGTGGGTATCTTTCTTGCATATCAGCCTCCTTCTCCCAAGTGGCCTCTTCAACTGGTCGATTCTTCCATTGGACTTTGATGGATGCAATCTCCCTTGATCTCAACTTGCGAATTTCTCTATCTAGAATGGCAATAGGCTCCTCCTCATAGGACAAATTTTCATCAAGTAGAACCGAATCCCAACGAATGATGTAGTTTCCATCCCCATGGTATCTTTTTAACATAGACACATGAAATACCGGATGCACTCCGGACAGCCCTGGAGGCAAGGCTAACTCATAAGCCACCTCTCCTACTCGCTTAAGTACTTCAAAGGGACCAATATACCTTGGGCTTAGTTTACCCCTTTTACCAAACCGCATCACCCCTTTCATGGGCGAAACCTTCAGCAAGACTTGCTCACCCTCCATAAACTCCAAGTCTCTAACCTTTCGATCTGCATATTCCTTTTGTCCGCTTTGAGCCGCTATAAGATTTTCTTGAATAGATTTCACCTTCTCTAATGAATCCCTCAAAAGGTCAGTACCCCAAGGTCTAACCTCAAATGCATCAAACCAACCAATGGGAGACCTAAATCTCCTCCCATACAATGCCTCAAACGGGGCCATGTCAATACTTGAGTGATAGCTATTATTGTATGAAAACTCCGCTAAGGGTAAGAAGTTCTATCACACATGCACGAAGCATATCCTCCAATACCTGAATCGTTCGCTCAGACTGCCCATCCGTTTGAGGGTGGAATGCAGTACTAAGATCCAACCTAGTACCTAATTCCGCATGCAATGTTCTCCAAAACATAGAAGTAAATTGCGTACCTCTATCAAATATGATGGAGAGTGTAACTCCATGCAACCGAACAATCTCTGAGATGTAAAGTTTGGCTAACTTCTCTGCATTGTAAGTCACCTTGACCGGAATGAAATGAGCAGACTTAGTTAACCTATCAACAATTACCCAAATAGAGTCATACTTACCCATTGTCTTTGGAAGACCAACCACGAAATCCATTGCGATTCTCTCCCATTTCCATTCAGGAATGGCATTCTCTAGAAGTGTTCCTCCGGGCCTCTGGTGTTCATACTTTACTTGTTGACAATTTGGACATTTGGCAACAAAATCAACAATGTCGCGCTTCATTCTACTCCACCAAAAGTGTTGCTTTAGGTCACGATACATCTTGGTTGCACCAGGGTGTATAGAATACCTTGAACTATGAGCCTCTGTCAGAATAGTGTTGATCAAATCATCAACACGGGGTACACATACCCTTCCCTTGATTCTCAAAACACCTTCCTCATCGATTGTTGCTTCTTTAGCCTCTCCTCGCAACACTTTATCTCGGATTCGGATCAATTTCTCATCATTAAACTGTTTTCCCTTGATCTTGTCAAGAAAAGAAGATCTCGCCTCCACACTTGCCAAAAATCCTCCCTTCTCATTTACTTCCAACCTCATAAGGTCATTAGCCAGAGTCTGAACCTCTCTAGCCAATGGGCGTCTAGAAGCTTGTAAGTGAGCTAGACTACCCATGCTCCCTGCTTTTCTACTTAAGGCGTCTGCCACCACATTAGCCTTTCCTGGGTGATACAAGATGGTGACATCGTAATCCTTCAGTAGTTCCATCCATCTCCTCTGTCTCAAATTCAAATCTTTCTGAGTAAAGACATACTGTAGGCTACGATGATCCGTATAGACTTCACACTTAACCCCATATAGATAGTGTCTCCATTGCTTTAATGCAAACACTACCGCAGCAATAGTGTCTCCGTG
>NC_028644.1:38783182-38817752 GCF_001406875.1 Solanum pennellii
GAGCCAGGGTCAAATAATACAGAAGCCATGCAATCACAAACCAAAAGATTACCTGTGATAACATTATCTGATGTCTCCGCTTCAGACCGCCCAAGGAAAGTGTAACAATCGGTCCTATCACCTGTCTGCCCGTTGCCCCTACCATGTGGTGTTGTAGTAGCTCCAGTTTGTCCGTCACCTCGGCCGTTTTGGTGACCACCATTACCTCGGCCACCACGTCCTCCAGAATAACGGCCTCTACCATGTCCACCTCTACCTCTAGCTATCGGGGGTCTATAACTCTGTTTTGGACAATTCCTCCTAATATGTCCAGTCTCCCCACATCCATAACATTCTCTGGATTCTAGCATAGGTCTCTGTGAGAATGACGAGGTCTGGGAATAACCTCCAACCTCAGAGAAATGTTGACCGGTCTGAGGTGGACCCTAAACTACAGTCTATAGTGAAGACTGAATTGGTCGGACTAAGTAACCTCCTGAACCCTGTCCTCTAGAGTATGAACCCTTAAACTCACCTCCCTTTCGAAACCATTTAGATGTCGATGCCATGGTGAAGTCGTCTGGCTTCACTCCCTCCACCTCTATCACGAAATCTACCACTTCTTGGAAGGATTTCGCTGTAGCCGCTACCTGTAAGGCTGAAATCCGCAAATCTGACCTCAACCCTTTCACAAAACGGCGAATCCGCTCTTGTGAACTGAAGCAAAGCTGGGTGGCATACCTAGATAATGCACGAAACTTAGCCTCATACGCAGTGACCGTCATTCTGCCTTGCTCTAGGCTCAAGAACTCATCTCTCCTCCTATCCCTCAAGGTTCGGGGGATATACTTCTCCATAAACAAGCTAGAGAATGATGCCCAAGTCATAGGTGGTGCCTCTGTTGGTTGACACTCAACATGTGACCGCCACCACATTTTGGCGTTCCCTTGAAACTGATAAGTCACAAACTCAACACCAAACCGTTCCACTATGCCCATTTTATGTAGTAACTCATGACAATCAACCAGAAAATCGTAGGCATCCTCAGATTCAGCACCCTTGAAGACTGGAGGTTTCAATTTCAAGAACTTACTTAAAAGTTCATGCTGATCGCTTGTCATTATAGGCCCTGTAGTCAAACGAGGAAACGTGCCTATTTCCAATGGAGCATCCATGCGGGGAGCCGCAGCAGTTGCCTGTTGTACTTCCGGAACCTGAGGTGCTGGTGCAGAAAACACTGGAGGTGTCTGGCCTTGATCAGATAACCCACTAAGATAAGCCAGAACCTGATTAATCATCTCTGGGGTAGGTTGGGGTGGCAATCCCTCATTCTGTACTTGTTCATTCTCCCCTTCCTCACCCTCTATTACTACTTCCTCAGTCGGTGGAGGAGTCACCGCCCTAGTACCAGATGGGGCAGGTGCTTGTCCTCTTCCCCTAGAGGACGTCCTCCCACGACCTCTACCACGGCCTCTTGCCGTTGCTCTTCCTCGAGCTACAGCCCCAGCGGCTGGCTCAGACGCACCCTGTTCCGCCGGTGCTGGTGTTGGCGTAGTCGTTGCTCTAGTTCTAACCATCTGCGAAATAGAGTGAAGATGGTCAGATACCAATTTGTATCACCTAGATACCAATTGGATCCAAGTAATAGCACGAAAGAAAGAAAGAAAGGAAATTTTCCTAAAGTCCAATAGCCTCTCAAAGAAAAGTAAAGGCGTCCCCCTACCGTTCCTTAAGACTCTACTAGACCCGTTCTTGTGTGATGAGACCAACGAACCTAATGCTCTGATACCAAGTTTGTCACGACCCAAAACGGGCCCCGAGTGGCACCCACACTTATCCTACTATGTGAGCGAACCAACCAATCTAAACCCCAACATTTTAACCATAATAAACAAAATATGATGCGGAAGACTTAAAACTCATTAATGAAAATCGATTAAATAACTTATAAAAACTCAATACTATTTATTCCCAAAACCTGGAAGTCATCACCACAAGAACATCTATCCTCAAATTACTAATCTAAGAGTATCTAAGAAGCTAAAATAAGTAAAAAGCTAGTCCATGCCGGAATCTCAAGGCATCAAGACATGAAGAGGAAGATCCAGTCCAAGCTAGAAACAATAGCTCACCCTGAAATCTGGCTTGATGAAGACTGGCTAGAGTTGCGGTTGAGTTGAAGACGATGGCACGTTTGCTGCACTCCACAAATAACAAAGAAAAACAATTACAAGTAGGGGTCAGTACAAAACACGAGTACTGAGTAGGTATCATCGGCCAACTCAAAATAGAAAACAGTATATATCAGATAATATCATAAATCAACTACAATACTCAACATGTAGCAACAACAAGTTCTATAATCATTAATAAGTACCGCCAAGTTCACACATGAGGACTCAAGCCTCAATACCATACTCATTTGGGAATTAGGTTCATTAGATTGAGTATATTAACATCTTTCAAGATTCATTATCTTTATTCCTCTTGTGTCGGTACGTGACACTCCGCTCCCCTACTACTATGTGTCGGTACGTGACACTCCGATCCCCTAATTCTACGTGTCGGTTCGTGACACCCGATCCCCTAATTCTACGTGTCGGTTCGTGACACCCGATCCCCTAATTCTACGTGTCGGTTCGTGACACCCGATCCCCTAATTCTACGTGTCGGTTCGTGACACCCGATCCCCTAATTCTACGTGTCGGTTCGTGACACCCGATCCCCTAATTCTACGTGTCGGTTCGTGACACCCGATCCCCTAATTCTACGTGTCGGTTCGTGACACCCGATCCCCTAATTCTACGTGTCGGTTCGTGACACCCGATCCCCTAATTCTACGTGTCGGTTCGTGACACCCGGTCCCCTAATTCTACGTGTCGGTTCGTGACACCCGATCCCCTAATTCTACGTGTCGGTTCGTGACACCCGATCCCCTAATTCTACGTGTCGGTTCGTGACACCCGATCCCCTAATTCTACGTGTCGGTTCGTGACACCCGATCCCCTAATTCTACGTGTCGGTTCGTGACACCCGATCCCCTAATTCTACGTGTCGGTTCGTGACACCCGATCCCCTAATTCTACGTGTCGGTTCGTGACACCCGATCCCCTAATTCTACGTGTCGGTTCGTGACACCCGATCCCCTAATTCTACGTGTCGGTTCGTGACACCCGATCCCCTAATTCTACGTGTCGGTTCGTGACACCCGCTCCCCTAATCCTATTCTATTAATTCATCAATCCTTCTTTTATACCAAGGCATCATCAACCCCATTACTTTAGTTCATCAAGCCTTCTTTTATACCAAGGCATCATCAATCTCATTAATAAAGTAGATTAGGGTTTTTCAAGATTTGGGATTCAATAGCTTCATCATGCTTATTTTATCACAATTATATAATCACATTCATACAAGCATACAATTAAGCATATAGAAGGGTTTACAATACTACCCAATACATATCATTCGCTATTAAGAGTTTACTACGAATAGCATAAACCATAACCTACCTCCACCGAAGATTCGTGATCAAGCAAGCAAATTCCCCAAAGCTTTGTTTTTCCCTTTCGTTCGTCTCTCTCTCTATCAATCGTGCGTTATTCTCCCTCTCTCTGTTCTTTTTGTTTTTCTTATTCAAACCCTCTTTCTTTTACCCTAATTAGCATATAATTAAGTATAAAGATGGCAATAATATCCCACTAATTAACTCAAGGTTACCTCTTTTAACCCCCAAGTAATTAGACTTATTAACATTAACCCTCTAACTTTATAATTAAAGTAGGTAATAGTCCAAAACGCCCCTGAATTACTNAAGTTCAGAGAGTCTATTTCAGTACCCAAATTTCAGAAGTCTAAGTGTTCTGGAACGAGACACCTGCGACGGTCCGTCGTGCCCACGACGGTTCGTCCTGCAAGTCCGTCGCCAAGTTCAGAGAGTCGATTCCAGTACCCAAATTTCAGAAGTCTAAGTCTTCTGGAACGAGACACCCTCGACGGCCCGTCGCGCCCACGACGGTCCGTCGTGGGTTCCGTCGACTCACACAGTTTTTCCAGAAATAAAATCTGCTGCTCAAAACGAGTAAACAGGTCGTTACATCTCCTTTTTGACTACTTTGACCCAAAAAAGTGAGAAGTTTCAGTGGTCAGATGAATGTGAGAAAAACATTTAAATTTTGAAAGATAGGCTTACTTCAGCTCCGGTGATGACTTTACTGGAGGGTACAGAGGACTTCATTGTGTATTGTGATGCACCCCGAGTGGGTTTGGGATGTGTGCTTATGCAGAATGGGAATGTAATCGCCTATGCTTCTAGACAACTTAGCGTGCATTAGAAGAACTATCCGCATCATGATCTTAAGTTAGCGATCGTGGTATTTTCCTTGAAAATTTGTAGGCATTACTTGTATGATGTTCATGGATATGTGTATACCGACCACAAGATTCTCCTATATGTGTTTACTCATAAGGAGTTGATTCTCCGACAAAGAAGGTGGTTAGAATTATTGAAAGATTACGACATGAGTGTTCTCTCTCACCCCAAAAAGGCCAATGTGGTTGCCTATACTCTATGTCATATGACCATAGGTAGTGTGTCGCATGTAGAGAAAGCCAAGAAAGACCTAGTTAGATATGTTTATTTGTTGGCTAGATCGGGTGTAAAGTTTGAATATTCTCCAAATGTTGGTTTTATGGTCCATCATAACTCTGAGTCATCTATTCTGGATAAGGTGAAGTCCAAACAACACTTGATAAACCATTGATGGAGTTGAAGGAATCGGTTCTTGGAAAATTTAATGAGTTATTCTCCGTATGGGGGGATGGTCTCTTGAGGTATCAAGGAAGGTTGAGTGATCCTTGTGTAGATTATTTGAGGAACCAAGTTCTAGAGTAACCTCATGGATCCCGTTACTCTATTTATCTGAGGTTAACAAAGATATACCATGACCTTAGGGAAGTGTATTAGTGCGAAGGTTTGAAAAATGACATAGCAGAGTTCGTTGCCAAGTGTCCAAATTTCCAACAAGTGAAAGACAAACATCGAAAGTCGGGTGGTCTACTTCAAGAAATCCAAATTCCTACTTGGAAGTGGATAGACATAAATATGGATTTAGTGGTAGGTTTGCTTAAGACTCAAAAATAATATTACTCTATATGGGTGGTAGTGGATAAGTTGACCTAGTCCGTTCATTTTATTCCTGTCAAGTCTACTTATTAGGTGGATGATTATGCAAAGATCTTGATAGATGAGATTGAGTGTCTCCATGGTATTTCGTTATCCATGATATCAGATATGGGTGCACAATTCACATCTATGTTTTGGAGGTCATTCCAAGAAGGGTTGGGTACAAAGGTGAAGTTGAGTACCACTTTTCATCCCCAAACGGATGGTCAAGCAGAGCATACTATTCATTACCTTGAGTATATGGTTAGAGCTTGTGTTATCGACTGCAAGGGATGTTGGGATAAAACATGCCATTGGTGGAGTTTGTTTACAGTAATAATTGTCATTTATCCATATCCATGGCTCCATATGAAGCCTTGTATTGTAGGAGGCGTAGATCTCTTATTGGGTGGTTTTACGTTGGTTTGTCTTCGATTCTTGGTGCTGATTTGATTTATAGAACTTTGGAAAAAGTTCACATCATAAAGAGCTTGTTGCAAATGGCTATAGTCGGCAAATGTCTTATGCCAATCATAAGACAAGGGATTTAGAGTTTAGAGAAGAATATAAGGTGTATTTGGAAATTTAGCCTATGAAAGGGGTGGTTAGATTTGGCAAGAAAGGTAAGTTTATTCCTCGTTATGTGGGTCCCTATGAAATCTATAAAAGGGTTGGTAAAGTTTCTTATAAATTTAAACTTCCTAGTTAATTGGCTTCGGTTCATCCAGTTTTCCATGTTTCCATGCTTACGAAGTGTATCGGTGATCCCGAGTCTATTGTTCCTATTGAGGGTCTCGTTATGAAGGATAACCTCTCTTATGAGGAAGTTCCGGTTAAATTCCTTGATAGGCAAGTAAAGAAGTTGAAGAATAAAATGTGGATTCTGTAAAGGTGTTATAGCATAATCACATAGTGGAGGGTTCAACATGGGAGTTCCAGGCCGATATGAAGTCCCTTAACCGTCATCTAATTGATAACAAAGGTAATAGTTCTTATTAATAATAAAAATAATGTCTAAAAATTGAAATTTTGTGATTTTTTGTGAAGTGTTGCAAGATGTGCATTTTTTTAATCTTGTTACAGTGACTTACAATAAAGTATTCTAATAATTTGCATTTCTCTTGTTTTGAGTTATGTTCTGCATTTTAATATGGTGAGTATTTATGAAGATATATGTAGAATTTTGGTAAGTTGAACTTTGACGTAATTGACTCATACATGTTATGTTGAGCTCTTGCTTTTGTAAGAAGAATATTCCTAATAAAGTAATGTTGAGCCTTATGTGTGGCAATTGATATTTTTGAATTTCGTTGTGTGAATGATATTGTTGATGTTGTTTTGAATTTTTGTTGGTTGGGCTTCTAGTTTTGTGTCTATTCCTTCCATCAAGAGATTTTAAGTGTCATTCGGGAACGAATGTTCCTAAGGGGTGGATAATGTAACACATCGAAAATCTATGACGTGTTCTAGATCCTAACATATATTTTATAAGGTCGAGACACTTATTTGAGGTCCATTTTAATGAATATAAGTCAATTATGGAGTCTAGAAACCAAAACGTCCAAGAACGTCTATGACGATCGAAAACTAGTTGAAGGAGGTACTAGGAGTCAAAAATTCATGAAATTTGGTAGAAGGATGTCTAACATGAGTTTATGTTGATTCATGGTCAAAACGTCCAGGTATGACTCCCCAAGGACCCTCGAGGACGACCTTTGCACATTGGAGTCAAACACGTCCTGGGCCGTGTGCACCGACGAAAGGGAATAGATGGGGCGTAGGTTTGTTGACGGGGTGTCGACGCCATCCATAGACCAAAACATAGAAATTTAGGCTAATGGTCCATTTGGAAATCTCAGATTCATCGACGGATGTGAAGAATGGAAGTGGGGCTGGTCGTCGAGTCACAGACGGACCGTTGGTCGAGGTCTCGTTTATGAGGGCTGAGTTTTCAGCACGTTTTGAATTTAATTAAATTAATTAATTAAGGGTTTATGGCATTAGTTAGGGGTTAAAGGAAGCCTTATTATATTAATTAACTCTCCATATAAAGACCCCAACCCCATTAGATTAATAATACCTCACAAAAAAACACTATCTTCCTTGACTGTTCTTTCTCTCTAGCGAAGAACTCCATTGATTACTCATCTAAGTTAGGGTTTAAGGGATGAAAAGAGTAAACTTTCTCCATCAATATTCATAAATTAGTAAGTTATGGGATCTGGATCACCTTTGAGACCTCTTTTCTCAAACGGTTCCTAAAATAAAATTTCAAAAGTTGATTTTTCAAGTGGATTTCATGTAATCTCGAAATCGATGTTATGAATTGATTTTTTATGATTTATTTCGTATGATATGAATATATTAACATTTATTATTACTTCATTATGATATATCATTATGGTTTGGTCTAGTTTGTAGTAGATGACCTTCACCCCTTAACCCTTGGTAATGATCTTGATATGAATTGTTTTTATTGAATTGAATTACTACTAGATAATATTTTTTTATTTATCATGAATAGATTAGGATTAATTATAGTCCTATCATGCTTGTGCTTGAGAAGTTTATCTAGGTTATGAAGTATGTTGTGAATTTACATAAGTATCTTTTCGTAAGATATAAACTAGTAATGCATTATGATATAGTGATTTCATTAGCCTTGTATTTATGTTTGTTATTGTATTATTGTTAAACTATACCCTAATTGGGTTGAATTAAGGGTTGATGGTAAGACAATCATGATGGATTATGAAGGAGAATTGGTAAGTCTTATTATCCCAATTCTTTACCTTGAATTATGGTTAATTGTGATTAAGTCGTGATGTTGTATGGGAGTATGCCTTGTATTAGGATTGATAGGGTTGAAATAATGTTGAATTATAATTTTTTGAGTGTGATTTATAAGGTGTTGACTAAGATGTAAATGTTATGAGGATGGTGAATGATATACCTATATGCCTTATTATGAAGGTATATGTAAATGTGCTAACCTCACTTATATGAATTGTAAAGAAAAGATTTATACTTACGCAATTATTATTAATCTATGATGATGATGAATATACAAGGGTTAGACCCTATGGCCTAAGTTAAGATATGATTATTAATAATGCCATTAAAGACATGTCAAAAAGGGATTCTAGCTTAGCACCGAGTGATCTTGTAGGTGAGGGGGTGACTCTTCCCAAATAGGGAAGGTAGGGTTCACTACGGTCCTCACATGGTGGATAGCCCCATGTCCCATATAACGTGTAGAGTGATGTTTTCAAAACGGGCCCAAGTTCCTTAAACTAGTTTTGTACCATAGGAATACTATCTACTAGATCCACCTAGATGCTATTATCATGTTTACTCTACCTTGGCCGGTAGATCACCTTCCATCAGTGTATGTTTTCACAACACTGGATTCCAAATTTAGCTCTTGTGGTCTATGTCAGTTCAGGAAACAGTTCCCTAAACATAAATGAAGTAATAAAGTACTAATCAACTAGGCTGACTTGTGAATTTGACTTAGCCTAGGTAGGGTATAGGACTGTACCTATGTCCTGCACAAGTTTACCTTGAGGGAAGCCTTAGAGGTTTTATATTATGTATGTATACGATACTGAATACAAATGATGATAACATGATTCTATTATATGTAAATGACATTATATGGTGATGGAGATTATTATGAACATCTATTTGGTTTATATTGCTAAAGTATGATGTTATGTATCCTTAAAAGTTATGTTATGTGAAGTTGGATATAGGTGATGCTTATTTTTGAGTTACTTTATTGGGTAAGGTTATGGGGCATTGCTTGGTCATTGCACTTGTTTGCTTTATGAGTATCCATGAGTAGTTGTCTTGCTTTATTATGATATGATGAACTCTTAATCATGCTTGTGATTCTATTACTTGATGAGAGGATTGTATTTGGGTTGGTTGCAAGTATGTTTATGTACATGTTATTTGTTTTGACTTAACGTATATGTATTGTTGATTGGCATAGTTGGATTCATTATGCATAAGGCTTTAAAAAGTTAAAATAGCATGTTTAAATGAAATGTCCCTTTTAAGAATGATTTGATCTTACATGTGCATATGGTCTTATGCTTACTAAAAAAGGTGTACTAACCCAATTTTCTCCCTTTTCCCTAACATTTTAGGTTTATGATCATTGAAGTCTCTTTCAGACGACATTGAAAAAGACTTAGAATTTATCAATCATCGAAGTGGGTAGGTCCTCACTTTCCGAGGGCAATGTCAATATCGATCTTATGAATTTGTTTTAGTTTTAAGACTCTTATGTTCTTTCCCTTTTCATTTGAGTACGGATGGTATAGCCTATATGTGGCTCTATTACATTGATATATAGGGTATGCCCAAATTTCTATAATCTTGTTAGATGGCTATGAGATGAGACACTCCTAAAGAATATTTTCTATCTTATATATATACTATGTAAGATAAAATTAGAATACTATGTAATCTTTAAATACGAATGGTCTATGCTGACTCGCTATGAATATATATTATGTGTATGTAGAGGTCTATGTAAACGTCCATGTAGAAGTAATGAAAATCTGTAAATTATTCCGCATTTTTAACTTATGAATGTAATTATGTAAGCTTAGAGGCTAGTCTTAGTCCTCAAAGAGGGCAACGACAATGGAAACGGCTAGGGGGTTTACCCCTGATATGACAAACATCATGAGAAACACGTACTTTACCAAAACACATTTGTATGGAGTAGGAATCTTTTAAACATGCATAACGTTTTGTCATCTAAGACACGCATGACAAATGGAGAATATGCAACTTATACACATAGGCAAGACTCCATAACATGGAGAACCTACTAGGAAATCATTGGCTTCAATCTTGAGTTAGAATAGAACAAAAAGATAGGGATATCAACAACCTTACTACTCAACTCATAATCCCCCACATAGGGTAAACCCATCTTAGATAAACTCATCACAAATAATAGGACTTTAACATACTTACCTTTCTAATAAAGTACAACATCCCTCTTTTAAGATTTAAGCTTTAGTCAAGGTCTTTTAAAAATTATCTCATTCCCACTCTAAAATTGTCGTTCTTCAGTAAATCTTCACTTCATTCCATAAGGTGTGGATATAAAGTATCCAAAAATGAGTATCAACGCGACTCAACATCATTTCTATCACCCAAGGTTGTTCTCATCATGGAAAGTTTAAAGGAAGTTCGATGTAGGAACATTATAGGACATTAAAAACCTTACAATGTAGGAACATTATCCCTCAATTGGGGTAAGCCTAATATACTCCCCAATACATAATGCCCTCATCATCACCCTTTGGTGTGATTTTTCCAAAAATACAATGCGTAGGTATCATCTAAGCACTCTTTTTAAATGATCATACCTATGATCAATCTAAAAATACAACTAACATCTTTAGAGTTGGTCAACATCTATTATCATTTTCCTTTCCATAAACTAAGGGGTACATGCAAACTTTCTAAGTCAATCCTTAGAGCACAACACTATCCAAACTCATGTATTGAAGCCTCTTTTTCCCCTCTTAAGAGGATGTCTTCAGAAGAACTTCAATACACACATGGAAAGCAATGGATCATTTCTCATAAAAAGGGCAACTTATAACTCACCATATTTACCACATTCCTCCAATACTCTTAAAGCCTATATCATAACATTCTACTATCATTGCACATAACCATAAGGAAACTCATCATCCCAAAAATGATTTCGTTTATCCCTAAAAACCCTTATTGTCACATCCCGAGACCGCACCTTAGAAGATATGGCACTCTTGGAGTGGAATCGACCTACTTGACCTCACATAGGTCTTGTACAAGCCCTTTCTATCGGTCATCATATATACATAATGAAAAGTAATGCGGAATTAAAACTTTTCACAAAACATTATAATAACTTTAATACCATCTTTCATTAGAAATCATAGAAAATACTAAGTCTCAAGCTCATAAAATCTTAGACACGATAATACTTGGGTCACGGCCCATACATAAAAATATAGAAATTCTTAGTCTATTACAATACTTCAATATAAAGATAATTAAGATAACTATGCCCCAAATCAAGAGAGGACATACTTCATCTTCACTTGAAATTATGATATACTCCAAGCCTTGTTTCCCAATTCTCCTAACCTACCGACCACTATAGAGATAGAAATATATGTGAAATTAGTATAAACACATGTACTAAGTATGGCATAATGCATAAAAATCATGAAAATGGACATTTATTTGAAATATGCATATTTTCATTTAAAACATCATAGTAGAAGCATAAGAACAACATTTAAAACATTAAGAGCAGATAATATAACACTTAAGCAATTTATCACATTTTTGGAGAAACATTACAGTAAGGTAATTCACCATTAAAGTGAATTCCTTCATTGTTACAGTGAAGTTCCTCAACTTCACCTTGGACACTTTCTAGCATGTAATATTCCCACTAGAAGCTATCGTAAGTCTCATTTAAGTAATTGTTACAACCCTAAAATGGATATGCTAAGTAATGCTTAATGTGTCTAGAATGCCTATGATTTGAACGGGTTCACACGGTTTGATGCGCGTAGAACCAGAGCTCTGAACCCTTACAACAGCCAAGCCAACTAACTTGGTGAGTTAGTTGAGCTTAGAAAAGGTTTGGTCCAGCCATGTAGGGATCCCAAATATGAAGATTTAGCCGGATGAGTCTTTACAGGACTTAAAAAGGGGAAATCTTATGTTTAGAGGGTCTAGGGGTAAAATCGTCTTTTATAGGCTAAGGGTAGTATTATAATTAAACTAAATATATAATTAATTATTTAATTAATAAGGTGGTATATTGGCGAGAGAGGGCCAAAAATTTGCTCTTAAAGTGAAGTCCTGCTCCACCCAAGTTCGAACCTATGTGGAAGCAAAGATTTAAATTTGTTTTAATTTAAGTTGGTAAATTAATGTAATTAATTAATGATTATTATTTTTTAGCTTATTTAAATTAAAAGGGAAATAATTTTTGTTTTCATTTAATAGAAACGTTATTTGACTAAGTCCTAAACTAGACTACTAAGCCTAATAAAACTCTCACTCTCTCTCACGTGTATTTCCTCAACATTCATGTACAATCTCTCTTCTCCCATTCACGTTTCTGCTTGCCAAATAACTTTCAAGAACAGAAAATTTACCAAGGTTCTTAACACTTGAAGAACTCACACGAAAATATAAGAAAAACAAACCATAATCAAACACGTAGGCAAAGACAAGGTTTTCCATCGAGTGGGGTGTTGAACTTTTAGTGTTGGACGTGTGTTTGGAGAATCTTTTTGTGCATAAAGTCGAGGTTTGAACGTCAAAAAGGTATGGGTTCTCTTCTATCTTGGTTCCTTTCCGACCAGACCCTTAAGGTTCAATATATTCAATCCAAAAACTAGGGTTATTCCCCGTTGCATGTCACTGTAACTAGCTCCCAATGATTTGTAGGTTGGGTATGTTTTCTGGTAGATATTAGGAGTGTTTTGCGTTTTCGTGATGAATATGTTCATGTATGTGTGTTTGAAATCGTTTGAATGACAATATATGTGTTTCCAAATTATGTGCATGTGTGTGTAAAAATGTGATCGTGACTAGGTGTTCTCGGGTTAAGGCTCAAAAATTGTTATGTAACTGAATTTAATGAGAATCTCTCGGCTAATCGAACCCATGAAAATGCACCTAAAATGATGTACATGAACTATTAAATTCCCTAAGAACTAATGTGTAACTTGATGAAAAGATGCTGAGAAAAAGCTACAAGATTTCCAGTTTCAAATGATTAGTTTCAGTCAAGTTAAAAGGGTTAAAAATGTTGTGAAAAGTGAATTAAAACAAGTGAGGTCATGGAGGATTGAACCCGTGACCTCACCATGTTAAAAATCATGAAAATAAAGACGTAAAAAGGAATGCGGTGAAGGTGATTCGAACCATAGTTTGGGGCTGGAAAATGACGTATGAAAATAAGAAATGAGAGGAGTGGATTCGAACCCACAACCTCTCGGTCAAGCGTAAGGAAAAATGAAAAGAAAATAAGTGTGAGGCCTGGGAATCAAACCCACGACCTCTAGGAGGAAAAGGAGAGTTAAATGAAAAAATAGAGTGAGGTTGTGGGGGTTTGATCCCACAAACTCATGGTTCACTTTAAGAAGTCATGGAAAAAGTAATTAAAATAAAAATGGTCTGTGGGAGTTTGATTTTCACAACCCCTCGGCCAAGAAAGGGCAAATATAAATAAAAGAAATTAAAAGAAAATGTAAGCGTTGGGGCTCGATCTTGGGTCCCCAAACCGTGGGACCAAAATAAAATAAATGAAAAAAATGTAAGTGTCGTCCATGGGATTCGAAACCCGATTACCTTGACAAAATTCCGTATTGATATATATGTTATACGTGAATTAAATATTCAAGAATAATGCTGCCTACTTAGATCGAAATAGAGATCTTGGCATACATACATGATGCATAAGTATTGTACCACATACTCTTAGGAAGATATGAATCACTAAACCGAACAATGAATTAATACTCATGGATTATATATATAGACCCATAAGTCTAGCATACGTTTAAAAATAAGTGAACCTAAGATGTATGTAATGAAATGATATAACCCTAGAAGGGTTAAGTAAGAGTGTAGTGCATTGGCACATGATGAAATGAACAATGAAATAATTAAATGAACAATGAAATTATGAAACCCTAGAAGGGTTAAGTAAGAGTGTGAAACGCACTAATTGGCCAAGTGCATTGACATATGATTAAGTGAACATTCACATAAAAAGGGGTGAGTAATTATGAAGAGCAAATTTGCTAATGTTAATGAATGTGGTGACAACATGATATGAGGCTAATGTAAAAGATGGGAGCAATCTCAAATGAGCCTAAGTAAATGTTACCAAAACGTACTCACCTATGAGAGTGTAAATATAAAAAAGACACCAGACTCTATGAACACTCTAATGAATGTATTGAGATCAATATACGCTCATTACTAATGATTATATGTGAAATCATCTATTGAGCTATGATGTCCTCATACTAGAAGCCAACTTCCATGACATATGAGTTGAATGTAATGGAACTTTATACTTAGCACCGATAGACTAGCTATGAGCGGTGATGCCTTCTTTCAAGAAGAGTGGAGGTACATGTAACTCTCATGAGATGAGACTGTTTGGCATGCCGGGAATGGGTCTCCTTATATCTCCTAGTCTTTTAACCTATACTTCCGATATAGGGATTTGGCGTGGTTCATTTCCCATGTACGCTAGCATGTTTTGGGGTAACTTTAACCTGTGATTCCACATCTTTTTGGTGTGGGGGATGCAATGGATTTCATGATGCTGACATGATCTATGTTGGTTAATGTTAAAGTTCCCAATGAATGAATGATGCCAGCCTCAAATGATGAATCAAATGAAATGAATGATACCAAAGGTGTTAGGGTAGAATGATCAAGAGGTGAGCTAGAGTAAAGTAATGACACTAGTTCATTCTTGATCATTACACAGAAAACATGAAGAAAGTATTAAATACATCCAAGGTATAGCTGGTGTTTACACTAGCCTATGAAAGAAATGAAATGAAGTACATATGAATGAATGAAGTAGACTCTGTGTTTGCTAAAGATGGCTACTGAAATGAAGTACGTATGAATGAATGAAGCAGACTCTGGATTTGATAAAGAAGGCTCCCTAGTTGAGGTCCCATATGTTGATCCCTTATTTTGGGATGTCTTGATGTCAAGAACATTATTCCAAGGTCTCATGGTATATGAACGAATGATATGAAAAATGTTATGTGCTATATGCAATATATTATGTGCTATATGTAAGATGTTATGTTCTACGTGCAAGAACTTGTGTTCGATGTGCAATATGATAAGTATGATGATGCATGTTACTCTCATGGCATGACTTTCCTAATAAAAATTTGGAAATCTCGCTCACTTTCCTAATCCAACTTTTGGAAGCTCACTAACATTCCCAATCCCATTTGGCAAGTCCATGGACATGACTTTCCAAAATCATGTTGTTAGGAAAGAGCTATTCTTACTCATGCATGTCCTTGATGTGTGCTTGCATATACCCATACTTAAAACAAGTGTGTACTAATCCCATACACCTCTATATTTTTAGGTGGAGGCACAGGTGGACGCTAGAGCTTACAGAATGATGTTGCATCTATCCGGACGTGGAGCTTTCATCCGGACTTGGTAGGCCCTCGTGCTTTCGAGGATGTCTACCGTTATTATCTGGCTTAGATGTAGGCTTTAGCTAGTGGAAGATGTTCCACTAGTATTTCTTTCCACTTTCATTTCAGACTTTGTATTGATGTCGTTTTGGCAAGAATACGTTTAATGCAATTATGAACTGTTTCATTCATTTGATTATCTCTATATTAGATAATTGATTTATGAACGCCTAAAATGTTAAGTTTAAAATGTTTATCGTGAAATAATAAATCAAAAAGTGCAAATTTTGTGCTAAAATTAACCTAGATGAAGTAAGAATGACGTCTATAGGCTTGTCTGCGACCTCTGAGAGGTCAACGACGTCGGTCCCGTCTGATGTCTAGATTCTGGTCGTGACAGTTATACAAAGAGAGACTGTCCCATACACCCTCTCTAAGCATGCCTAAATGATCCTCAATACTACTTATACTAATACATATACATTTACAAGACACAAAAAACGTATCACATGTATTATATGACATTCTCCTAACCAAGGCTATCAAAAGACTTACTTAAGAACTCCAAGAAGAGAACACCCATACACCCTATTAAAGGTTACCTAAATATTCCTTAAGACTACCTATGTTTAGAACATTCCTACTTTATCAACAAACCTTACAAACTAGAGTCATTCTCGAGATCTCCCTATGTAATATATGAAGAGACCATCCTTTATGCCCCCTTCACAATTTAACTAGGAAATTCATAGAGTTAGTCTAGGTTAGGTGTTCATTCAGTCACATGCTTTCAAATCTTAATTCATTACTCCATTAGTTCATTTAAGATATTTTAATTACATAAGAACATTCGTGTAATGGTCTTGTAGAAGAATTAGTCATTCACTAACTAACATCTTCGAAGCCTTAAGGTGCAATGTCTACGAAGCGTCCTATACGATTTCCTAAACTTCATAGACTTCTCAAACACAAGTAGTTTTCTCATGTGATGAGACTAGGAAAAAACCGACATACACCATGGTAGCTAATCATGGAATCCGGAGTGGTAACCTACTCCAGAGGGTGTTTTACATGCCTATGGTCTAACATGGACACATCCTATGCAGCCACATGGTTCGGGAATATGATGGAATTCTATGCACTCTAGTCTCATTATCAAGTAGAATACATTGCACTCTAGTCTTCTTCTCAAGTATAGCTACAATGCATAACATATTCACTCGGTGCTAGCCTTTGTTCTCAAAGAATAATATAATAAAGGGGAATATGAAGAGGTACCATATATTTTTCATAACCAAATCATAATACACTTTACGATAGAGGGTCCCCTAGGGCTGCCTATAATTTCTAAAAGGATAGCCCAATATTAACCTTCTTTCTATATAGAAGGTTCCACATAGTTTGACCTTCTCACTATTTTTAAGGCCACGTACCATTCATTCATTCATACAAGACTAAGACTCTTTATCATACTAGGTAATGAAATATCATATTCACATATAAATCATATATTAAGAAGAGGGACCTAAGTCTACCTAAACAAGATACATTATTGCTTCCCCTTACAATACATAACATATCATATAAAGAAGCACATCAGAACCACAAAGTCAACTATAGGTCATCCTATATACTACTATGGAGTAATAAATATAGCCTTCAGAAGAATCAATAACCAGTTAAAATGAATCATGTATCAATTCTAAGACTACACACACAATGCCATAGCCACAGTCTTACATGGTCACCTAACAACATCAATGGAAGAACCATATACATTCACATTACATAGCATGTAGGTGTATATGATCATACAACATATAATCAACTTTACAAATCATCATAATACTTTATGTAATTCCTACAAGGACATGATCATCATAATACATAAGTTAACGCCGACGAGGCCACATAATTCACAATTAAGGCACATAACACTGCCACCATAAGGGTACCATACCAATCACAACATCAGTGAAGGACTATATTACAAATAATAAAGAGAATTAGGGCAGCGTACCACCAATTCATTCTAACCACTTCAATCAAAAACTAAATCACCCAATACAATACCAATAGGCCCTTACCAATGGGCATGATCATTAATTCAATACATAAACCACAATACTCAAAGAATGTAGGTCAAAAAAATATAGTTTTATCAATATAATATAGCCTATACATTAATTCAATACTATTATTGCATCATTCAATAGTCCATAAAAAACTACACTACAATTCATAAGCATTAGGGCAAGATCATCACACGCAAAATATATCCAATTTGAAGAGATTAAGTTTTGAATAGGTTTATGAAGAATATATGTTAAAATCATCTCATTAACATAAATTCAATCAAAAATAAATGATTCAAAATTTTTTATGCAAGAACCTATGGCTAGATCATAAGTTAGAAATCTTATCTTTTGAGAAAGTCATATCAAATCATTTTAAATCTTGGCTCCTTGAAGAAATGAGTTTTAAGGATGAAAATCATACCTCAATAATGTTAATCGACTAAATTGATGAATAATCACCACTCAAACCTCCAACTCAAGTTCTTCCTTGAGTTTTGGTTTCAATGGAGTTCTAGACAATATCTTAGGGAATTTGGGTTTTAATTTTGAAGAATGAATTCATCTATGTATTTAGGAAATAAATAGATATTTAATAGACCAAAAATACCCTAGACATTACAGTAAAGTTGCGCGTAAGACAGCCTCACAGATGACTGCCCATCGACAGACCATTGGTCAACAAACGGATCGTCCTGGCTGTCCGTCGATGGGTTCAGAGACTTGCCACTGGGAGATTTAGCTCCCTAGCATAAGTATTGACCCAAAAATCTCATCTACGGGGCGTCGACAGGCCAACGATCTGACGTTTTCCTCAGTTATTTAGGGCTGGTCCAAGACAACCTTAGCTCAAGAAAAGGGTCCTTCCTCAAGGACCCTTGGATGGTCCTTGTGGACTTTCACCCAGACGTTTCCAACCCAATTATGATTTATATCAGTTTAAGACATCTCACATGAATTTCATCCCAAACGAACACGTAAAATGTGATGAAACATGCTTAGACACACATGGTCATTTCAAGGCAAACATTTCGAACGTCATGGACGTTCTTTGACGTTTGACCTCAAAATTTCATGAAACTTTACAAAATGCATATAAAAACTATAAAAACACATATAATGAACTCAATAATCTTATAAAATACACATATAAGCACATAACCACACATGAGGCACATGAGTGACTTAGTCGTGGAACGTCTTAATCATTTCTTGACGTTTATCTTATGATTCACCTAATAGTTTAGGCACTTCCTCATAATCATATTATAAATAATTTTGGGAACTTATAACATCATGACAATAATGTTACGATCTAGTTAACCTAAGTGCTTTTAAGGATCTTACACTTATCAAGCAAGAGTTACATCACAACATATCTTCTAAACATAATACAAAAAATCTCATGGCCACATATAGCCATAAATGGCATCATACTACAATATTCCAAATTCACCTAAACATGTACTCCTCTAATCACAAAAACATAATAAGCATTAAAACTCACCTTTTTCTACCTCAAGCCATGTAACATCACCCGTTACAACGATACACATCTAGAAGACCAACGTACAAGCGAAAATAAGAGAGATATCATATAGAGTTAAGCTCTATGGCACGACCCAAGAGTAATAAAGAAAGTGAAACTCTATCGTCCTGCAACCTATCGCTCATAGACTTGCCACGACTCACACCAATATTGACTTGGCATTATGCAAATTTGAAACCTACAATACAATCCCAAAACCTTATGCTCTAATACCAAGTTCGTAACGACCAAGGAGCACCCCTACAAGTTACTAACATCATCAACCTCTCGAATGGTGTACGACAATCCTCTTAGTATTCATCCATCGCATGGATTGAAAATAGAGAAAAATGTAAAAAAATTTCATAGCATAACATAAAATAACTGAAAGATCTCGTTTAAAAACCATAAGTACATATTTAAGGCACTAAGTATCTTTTGTCCATCATAGACTCAACAACAATAGAGTAGAATAGGGACACAACCCTTAAAAACATAAAAGTATGACTAATACTATTACATAAACTTAAATAGAAATCTTCATATAAAGATCCTTGAATCATAAGGACCTTCTTCATCCTGGGAAATATCTATATAAGCTCTTCACTTTATGAAAGTTCCTCTAGCCTTCACCAACTACACACTTTGTATAAAGATGATGAAGAATAGTATTAGTATAAAAATGCACCATGTATGATAACCATGAAAAAACAATGATTTAAAGAGGTGATTTATTCGTTGCATCATGTTTTTTCTTAAAACGTCATGAACAAATTATACAATATAGCTCACATACATTATCATACAAACGGAATCCATTCATAATTACACATTATGCCATCTATCATGTTTTGAGGAACATTCAATCCATACAACACATTACCTTCCTTTTTACCTTATCCCCTTTCCTGAAACATCCCTCAAGTAATACTTCGTGTAATGTATCAACTTAAGGTCACCCAGTATGGTTTTCATTGATATGCTTCATAAATGCCACCACATATATTCATAATGTGATATGAACATAATCGAACATAACATTCACATTAGAACAATCACCTAAGAAAAACCCCAAGTCACTCTTGTGCAATGTGCTAGTAGCAACTCATAATACTACTCACACCATGTGTTCCTAAGAAGCCATCCTAGAATAGGCATATCATATTCATCAGGTGATAATTAATCTTTGTTTAACATTAGATATAAGAGCAACATAGTTCATAACATCATACAAGAACTCCTTCATGTACTACATCTTTCGTCATAACCCATTTATTTCATATCATAGCTAAACCACCCTAACAAACCCTTCACAAGCTTACTTGTGCAATGTACACATGGAGTCCTATACCGCCACATATATCAAGTAAACCCATTTACAAGACATACGTGTAACTCACATGCATAAATACAATCCATATCTTGACATGAGTAATGTCAACCTTAACATGCCTTTATATTTACATACATTAACCATAATCCTTATTTCATAAAGGAACTTAATCATATCTTCCTTTTAAGTTCACTTGTGTAATACATAAGTATGGTCCATAGACCTACATATTCTATGTAGCTCTTCAAGGAATCACTAATAATATTCATAATCATATTTTAGTTCATTTCTTAACTTTATGGAGACTTACCATAATCGACATAGACGATGTGAACTACATGTAATCTAGTTTCATATAACCCCACGCTGAAATAAGGTGTTCTACTTGCCAAGGTAGAATCTACATAATGGCTATATAGGTGGATCCACAAGCTAGAACCTACGAAGAAACGTAGTTAAGGGATAGTGAGATTGCTTTAGAAACCCAAACTATTTTATTAGTTGAGATGCTTCCATGTTAATGAATATCACTTTAGATGACCCAACCTATTGCATTAGCGTAGGGCTGTTTTCCTCATTCTACACATCCACTCCGTGTAAGCTTGAACTCCCTTATTAGCATATTTAAGACTTTACTTATTACTAGTTCGTAAAGTAGGGTTCAGGGACTTTCTCCCCTATACAACATATATCTCAAAGGTTTTTAAGATGAGAATGAACTTTCATCTTTGAATATACATTATGTGAGGATGTCATTTCAATAAACATATCATTCAAAACATAATCTAGATTAGAGTACAATTGAGGAAACCTTTCAAAAGACTCGTATTCACTAAATAATTATTAACATCCTGCACTCATATATTCATGTGTATGTGTACACATATGAGAAAGCCTTTCACACAAACACCTTTATACAACACATGTGCATACTTCATTATTCATATACTTTTCGTGAGTCATAAGAGATAAATGTGCATATGGGAATTATCCTTTCAATTAACACCATAAACATATAATACTAATAGTTATGCATGGAGTGTTTGTGTTCATATTGTTCATGATCACATATGAGTACAACTTTTATATTGAGAAAACCATCCTCCAAGTATCACAATACATATACTATATCCCTTAATTAAAGAACAACTCCGATATAAAGAATTTAGGGACCACAAAGCACACACTCACATTATATCATTGGCGACAAGAACATATTCAACATTTTTAATTGAACTCCTAACATTCAAAGATAACATATTAATATAGGTTTCATATGTGAAGGGCTCATTCCACAATAGTCCCTAACATATTCAACCAAGTAGACCACTTCTTACCCTAAAATCAACATTCACATTATACTAGAAGTGAGGACTACACATACAAATTTCATACTCATTATAATGATCATATTAATTCTATATACACCTAATTCACTCAAGGACACGAGCACAAAATTTAAAGATAGACAAGAACGTAAACACCGCCACCATAAATGGATCATGCCACAAAATATCAATTTCAATGCTAAAGAATATGATATTAGGTCAAGTTACCAATACTCCAAGCAATGATCATCATATAACATTACTCAACAATTCATAATCAATTGATGTAGATATGAATTATCTAAACAATACATCATAAACTAAGCATAATTTAATTAATATCTAGTAAAGATCACAAGAACCACTTTTTAGGCTAAATTTAGAAATAAGAGGATCATGGTTTATTAGATAAATTCCATAGGAAATAATCATAAAAAATATCAAATAAACATCAAGTCATCATTACGATGTCTTTGAAAATAGTTTTACAATAAACGCATGTTTCGATTAAAAGTTAGGATTTTTGATCATAAAGCCCTTTTTAAAACTAGTGATAGAACTCCTTGGATGAAAGATTAGCTAAGGATCAAGAGTTATAATACCATAATACAAGAGAATCCACGAAATTGGGAGAACAAAACTCTTGGAATCCATCCCCCTAGATTGATCTGGAGCCTTGTCTCTAATGGACGTTCGAATAAAATCACATTTTAGAGTGTCTAGACAATACGTTGAAGGTCCAAATGACGGTTGTGCCATCAACTGATTGACACGCCGTACTGTAGCTCTAACGTTTGTGACACAGGCTCTCACGTTTGGGGGATGAGCTCCAACGCCCAAGTTTGTTTCCATGCCCCCAATCTATTGGGCGTCGACCAGTCTACTCGGCGTCGATCTTAGGTTTGTTTTGACACTTCCTTGGCAATCTTTTTGCCAACATTTGGTTCACATACATTATCATACAAATGGAAACAATTCATAATAACACATTAATCCATTTTTCACATTTTGAGGCACATTAAATGCATACAACACATTACATTCCTTTTTAGCTTATTCTCTTTCCTTAAACAACCCTCACGTAATACCTAGTAGAATGTATCATCTTAAGCACACCCAAGATGGTCTTTCATTGATATGATTCATCAACGCCACCACATATCTTCATAAAGTCATAATCACATCATAGGACATAACCTTAACATAAAAATCATCACCTAGGACAACCCCAAAGTCACACTAGTGCAATGTGCTAGTAGCATATCATAATACTACTCACACAAATTGTTCCTAATAAGACATCCTAAACTAGGCATATCATATTCATAAGTCATAATTATTCTTCGTTTAACATTAGACATAAAACAAACTAACTTCATAACATCATACAAGAACTCCTTCGTTTACTATATCATTAGTAATAACCCATTTAGTTCATATCATAGGTAAACCACCCTCACAACCCTTTTACAAGCTAACTCGTGCAATGTACAAATGGAGTCTCATACCCCCTCATATATCATGTAAACTAACATACAAGCCATGAGTGTAATCATAATCACAATTCATATATTAACATGAGGAATCTCAACCTTAACATGTCTTTAAATTTACATATATGAACCTAAATCCTTATTTCATAAAGGAAGTTAATCGTAGCCTAAAGTCCACTTGTGCAGCACATATATATGGTTCATAGTCCTTCCTATACTAAGTAGCTCTTCAAGAAATCATGAATAATATTCATCATGTTATTTTAGTTCATTTCTTAATTTTAGAGAGACTTACACTTAACTGACATAGGACTTGTGATCTACATGGAATCCAGTTTCATATAACCCTACACTGAAAAAAGGTTTTGTACTTGTCAAGGTAGAATCTACATAATGACTATCTAGGTGGATACACTAGGTAGAACCTACGAAGGGACGTAGTTATGGGATAGTGATATTGCTTCTAGAAACCAAACCTATTGCATTAGCGGAGAGGCTTCCATCTCATAAGTATCACTTTAGATGACCCAACCTATTGCATTAGCAGAGGGGACTTTTCCTCATTGTACATATCCACTCGGTGGTAAGCTAAAACCGCCTTTTTAGCATATTTAAACTTTATTTATCATTAGTTCATAAAGTAGGTTTTATTGATTTTCTACCAGATAGAACATAAATCTTAAAGATTTCTATGATGAGAATGAACTTTCAACATAGAACATACATTATGTGAGGATATATTTTCACATAATCATAACATTAATAACATAGTCCAGATAAAGTACAATTGAGGAACCTTTCGACAAACTAGTAATCACTTGATTATTATTAACATCCTTCACTCATATATTTATGTGTGCGTGTACATATATGAGAAATCCTTTCACATAAACGCCTTTATAAAATAGATGTTCATACTTCATTATTCAAATACTTTTCATGCATGATAAGAGATAAATGTGCATATCAGAATTATCCTTTCAATTAACACCATAAACATATCATACTAATAATAATACATGAAGTGTGTATATGCTCATATTGGCATCATGATCGCTTAAGAATACAACCTTGATGTTGAGGAAACCATCTTCCACGGATCACAATACATATACAATATCCCTCAAGTCATGAAAAAATCCCATATAGAGCAGTTAGGGACCATGGACCACATACTCACATTACATAGGCGAAAAAAACATATTTAACATTTTGAATTGTCACAACCCGAAAGTACCCTCAAGAAGAAGAGAGCACCCATGTGTCGGAAAAATTGCGTACTTAACCTTTTATAAGTCTTCTACAAGTCTTTTAACTATCGTTCATTACATAAGGCATGAAAATTAGTGCGGAATTTAAAAAAATTTCATGACTTAATATAAAAGAAATTCTTTCATAAATACTAAGAAAATCTCATCGTCACAAGTCAATCTTAAAGATACGACATAATATCCTATGGACATGGTCCTTTACATTTGGGAAAATTACATAATAAGAACTTATACAAAACTAAAAGAATTAAGAACTATGTCCTCAAATATATGAGGACATACTTTGTCTTGAAAGAATCTTTCCCAAGCTTTGCCCTCTAAACTTCAACCTTGCTTCTAAACCTATACTTATAGAGTATAAAAAAGAATAGGGTTAGTACAAATAATGTACTGAGTATGGCATATGCAAAAAGAGACATTTTAGTAAAATAAAATTTCATGCCAAAAAAATATTATCTTCATGAGTATAGAAGTAAATCAATGTAATAATCAACATTTAACAATTAGAGAAGGATTTTCCATATTTTAGCAAAAAGAACCATGTTACAGTGAACTACCCAAAATGTTACAATGAACTCCTTAGCATTACAGTGAACACATTTAATCCCAAAATAGTGAACTGCCAAAGTCAAGCCACTCATTTCTGTAGGAGTTTCCCTAGCTAAGGTTATCCTAAGACTCACCATGGTATGACATGAAAAAAACTCCCATACACCTCGTTCAATACACACCTAGGTGATTCCCAAGACTACCCTTTCTAGGCCTACTCGCCTCGGGATAACAAGTCCACACTCAATGAAAAAACAGTAGAAGAACATTCAAACAACACACCAAGACTTCCCTTTCGGAATGCCTACAGAGTGCAATAAGTAGATGGAGTCCCATATTACTAGCTACCATAAGTAGTACACTTTTTTAGAAGACTTGGCTCATTCAATTCATATAAGACTCACCAAGTCTCCCCTTTCGGAATGCCTACTTAGTGCAATGGATAGATAGCGTCTCATTACACTGCCTACCCTAAGTAGTACACTCTTTTGAAATCTTTGTACTTTCATTACTTTTGTGGGAGTTAGTTCAACCGACATAGACCATGGCATATGAACATGGATTCCCAATAGTTCCCTTATCGGAGGAGGGTCCCCTCACTTTCCTAGAGTGAGGTCTTTCTTTTATATTTTACATGTCTTTCCCAATAGCTAAACCTATGCGGGCATTTAGTTAAGGTATAAGGATATTTCTACTATGTAACTCATTCTCTACTAATGAGAAGTAGTCATATCAAGAGGTACATTGGAATACAACTTCTCAACTCACAAGGTGTAACCACCCATTCTTCAAATCCTCTCGGTGCAAGGCATAACTCCCCACATATTCTCAACATTATAAACTATAGGTTAAGGATAACTAGTGAACACCACATCTCTACTCACGAAGGGAATTGATCCTCCACCCTATTTTAGAAATCTCTTAGGATGTATCAAGGTTGCTACTATATACTTCATCTCAACTACATTGAGAGTTCACCCCAAAACTCCCCTTTTGACTTAACTTAGCCTCATTCATTCATTCAAATGTGAGTGTGTGTGTACATTTAAACAACATTGTACATAAGTATCTTTTCATTTACATTTTTTTATACATGCGTAGACCTTGTTTCAGCACATCACACACTTTAACATACTTCGTATAATCATGGAATTCATTTGGGCATGATCTCTAGCCTACTTCACATAATAAGCTTCATAAAATACATTTATCAACAAATGCATCATTATCATCTTACTTCACATAACATGCCTTCAAGGCCTCATTCAAATTTCACAAGTAGCTTCACCTTTATTTATATACCAAGTAAACATCGCCACCAAAGGTGGACCATACCACTCAAGAGCATTTCATAATTTAAGCTAAACAATATAAGCAACTTACCCTTTAACCCATGATTTAATCACCCAGAATAGTTCCTTCAATAATTCGTCATAATATAGCCCTTGGGGAAGTACCTAACAAAAATAACAATTAAAGGAATCCAAAGCTCAAATACTACTATATCTTTCTCATTTAACCATTTATTAAGCAAAAATTTCATAAAAAACTTTAACATCATTTCGTTGAAGTTTTAGAAATGTTTTCATGCAAGACCCATACTTAGAGTTAAAGACAGAAGAAGTAAGTATAGGAAAACACTTTTTGAATTCTCTTCCAAAGGGCTCCTTGAATGGAAAAGAGTTAAACTATGACTACCATATCTCAGATAGAAGAAACCCCAATGATTTTTTATCATGAACTTGACCACCAAAATCCTCTTCTAACCATTCATTAGTCTAGGTTCCATGGTGACTTAAGAGAGTTTTTTAAAAGAGAGATTTTAGGTTTTTAGAAATGCAGTCTAAAATTAGTTCTTACGGTTTGAAACTCTTTAATATACCTAATAAACCCTGAAATAAACATCCGCGTCTCATTAAATACTTGGGGTGAGTGTACCAAAAAACACAAAGCCTTGGCACAAAACTGCAGCTTTCACGGGCACCATCAACAAGTCAACACAGATGGACCGTCTTCCCATCGACGCCCCATTTGTCGGGGTCCATAGATGGGGACATATATCCTTCGTGGTGCAGTCTTGTCAACCTTTCAGGGCAAGTTGACGCCCAAGGTCGATGGGCTATCGATTGACCAATGGTCCGTCCCTTCTGGCTGTCGTTTGGTCACTGCTTGGCAGCTTCTTGTCAAGAGATGGGTTCCTCTTCTAGGGCCCCTTGTGAGGCCTAGGTGGGGTCGTACCTGGAAGTTAAACTCTTAAACATAGTCTTCAAGATCTTAGGAACATCCCACAAATATTTCAAACAAAATGAACACGTAAAACATATCAAAACACATGAACACTTTCTTAGACACACATTCCGAATATCATAAATATTCTTGAACGTTTCAACTACAAACATCACACGCGTCCTAAACACCTAAATATAACTCGTTTTATCATAAAATGAACTCAAGAAACATTCACGAAGCTCAAGTTCACCTTGGTTCATTTTAGCGCGTTACATGAATAGAACTCCTAACATACAAAGATCACATATTAATATAGGGTTCATATGGGAAGGGGTCATTCCACAATTTTCCTCATAATATTCGACCTAGTATACCAAACCTTACCCTAACATCAACATTCACATTTTACTACACATTATCAATATATCTAGATCATGATACTAGAATTGAGGACAACACATTTAACCTTCATAATCATGAATATTATTATATCACTTCAATCTACACCTATTTCCCTCAGTTACATGATCACAACATGTAAATATACATAAGAATCTACACCTCCACAATAAATGCACTATGCCACATAACATCAATTCCAATGCTACAAACTAGGAAATTAGGTTAACTCACCAATATTATCATGCCCCTAAAAATGAGCTAGGTTTATATAGAGACTAACACTTGTGTAATGAAGTCTTAAATTCCTAAATTGTTAATAATAGTGTTCTTAGGCAGTATATAAAGTTTGGGAGTGTTTGGACGTCAAATGTCCAAGACGTTTGGAAACTAGTCCAAGTTGAACTAGTATGTTGTAGTTTTTTGTACTGATGTTTTGGGGGATGGTTTGAAGGTGAAATTCAGAATCAAGAGTTCCAATGCGTATCTTGACATACAGAGGGTCTAAGCGCCCGAGAACGACACCCGGGGGAACATCAGAAGGGTCCCCGAGCAGGACCCAAACATGGGCCAGCGAAGCAGCCAAGAATGGGCATGCTGTTGCGCGACGCGCAACTACCACGGAGGAGGAAAAAGTTTTGACTTGCGATTCTAGGCTGTAACTAACAATTCTGTCCACGAATTTTTGAAAAATAAAATTTAGAAGTCCCTCCGCGACGCGAAGTAATGTCCTTGATTTTGTTGCAGCGTTTTTAAGTCAAATTTGAGTTGGTTAATTTGGCCAATTAATGTAACGGTCTTTTGGGTAATTCAGCAATTAATTATGGACTGTTATAGGACCTATTCAAACTCTAAAAGTCACCAAATTAAAGCAAAACACTCAACTCAAAACAAAACCTCTCAATTCACTCTCTCCAAAACTCCATTGTTGAAGATTTGAAGCTTCAAGGAAGAAGATAAATTTCCGAGGTTTTTCTTCGTTTATCTTGTGGGCATTGGATCAAAATTAAGATATGGTTATTCATCCTTTAAATCTCTTTCTTCAGGGAATCAATTGCAATGATTTTTAAGGATGATCAAAAACATGAATTATCCTATTCTGTGCTCTAGCCATGGGTTCTTGCATAACAGTTTTGAATCAATGTATTAGGATTGAATTAATGTTAATGCGATGTTTTAAAGTACTTATTTCTATGAACCCATGCAAACCACGCAATTCTAGTTTTGACTATTTTATGGGTTAAGTTATCTTGTCTCAATGCTTATTAATTCTAGTATAGTTTACTATGGGTTGTTAAATGTTGAAAGAATTGTATTGAATTGATGTATAGTATGTCTTAGATTGATATATCTAGATTGAATTGACTTAGATTCATTGAGTATTGTGATTATTGTATTAAATTTATGATAATGGTCGTGGGCAAGGGTCTTTTTGTATTATATTGTATGATTTATTATGGATTGAAGTGGTGAGAATAGATTGGTGATACGCAGACCTAATACTTTTTATGTTATGTAAATTATGTCTTAAATTAGGTTTTGATCGGTATGGTCCACTAATGGTGGCGGTGTTATGTGTTTTACTTGTGAATTATGTGGCCTCGTTAGCGTTACTTTATGTATATAATGATTATGGCCTTGTCGGCAGCTACATGATATATCATGATGAGTTGTATAGTTGAATTATGTGTAGTACAATCATATCTATCCACTTGTGGTTATGATGAATGAATATGTGCTTTTATTGATGATGTTAGCTGATCTTGTATGACTATGAATATGTCTCTTATTGTGTGTACTCTTACAGTTAATGCATGATTCTTCCTATTATGTTGTACAATCTTATGATGGTTATATTGATGATATCATAGTAGGTAATAGGGTGACCTACGATGTGTGTTATGCCAATGTGCCCATAGAATGATATGTTATATGTTAAGATGTGTGTCTCTTGACTTTGTAGACTTGTGTCCCTTACATTATACATGTACGTTATGAGAGCATCTTGATAGTAGGCTTATGTATCTTTGTCTTGTATGTGATGTGAAGATGAATATTGAATGAAAGTCTAGAATAGATAGATCTAAGATGCTGCCCTGCTAAGCATGACTAATATGTGAAACCCTCTATATAGAAACAAGGTTAATAATGAGCTATCCAATATTGACCATTGAGTGGCAGCCCTAGTGTACCCATCTTTTTTAGATGCATTATGACTAGGTAATGACTATGAGATGGTATCTTTTCTTATTATCCGTTTTATTGAACTTACTCTATGAGAACAAAGGCTAGTACCGAGTGAATATGTTATGATTTCTAGCTCTACATAAGAAGGAGACTAGAGTACAATGTATCTCTACTAAGAATGAGACTAGAGTGTATAAAAGACCTTGATATTCGTTAACCATGTTCCTACATGTGATGCGTCCTAGTTCTACCCTTTGCAAGTAGAACACCCTTCATCAGAGTGGGTTTCTCACTCCGAATTCAATAGCTAGCTAGTATGGTCTATGTCGGTTATTCCCTATTCTCATCATATGGGATACATGCTAGTATTTGATAGGTACCATGAAGTTTATGTAGTATACTTGGACGCTTTCGAGACATTACACGATTAGGCTTAGAAGATGTTAGTGTGTGAGTGACGTAGGTCTTGTTAATAACAATTATGTGAAAGTCCATAAGTTATGAATGTTTTCTAAATGACTGAATAAACATAATGACTTCAGAATATGAATGATAATGAAAAAAGTACTTATCTAGAGTAGCTTTGAAGATTTCTTAGGTAGTATTAAAGAGGGTGTATGTGCGGTCTCTTCGTGTCTTACTCAGGTGAGTCTTAGAGAGGGTGTATAGGCGGTCTCTCTTGGTCTCACTTAACTGTGTGTTAGGATAACCTTTTGTTAGAGGGTTTCAAGCTTAAAAAGTTTACTATGAAGATGAACATAGGTCACTTTAAGTTGACATAGTTCACTCTAACATTCTTCAAAATTTTATAAAATTCTTATGTTCTATCTTATATGTTTCTAAGGTGTTAAATGTTATTCTTATCATTTATACTATGATATTTTACTAAAAACGGAATGTTTTATACAAATGTCCGTTTCTCATGGTTTTATGCATTATGTCATACTTAGTACAAGTATTTTGTACTAATTCCATACATTTTGTCTATATCTAAAGGTGTAGGTGGCATTTGAGAGGAGTCTCGAAGTGGAATCTTGTATTAATGATCATTCAACTACAGAGTTGGTATGTCCTCACTATATTCGTGGAAATCGTTATGTTCAAATTTCTTTGTTTAAAGTATTGTAATAGACTTAGCTATTTTTTATATGATTAAGTATGGGACGTTTCCCAATCTATATTCTTATGTCTAAGATTGAAACTTTGAGACATAGATTTTCATAATATTTTTATATAAAAGAAATATTTTGAAGTATTATTATTTGGTGTGAAAATATTTAATTCCACACTACTTTTCGTACATGTATGCAATGAATGGTACGAAAGATCTTGTAAAAGACCTCCGAGAGGTCGAGTACGCCATGTTTCAATTAAAAAATTCCCTAACTTCTAGGGGGTACTCTATGGTCGTCAAAAACATTGAATCAAAGAAGAGGGTTACGAAGTAGTCTTCGAAATTGAAGTATCCAAAAGCCATGTCTAGTAGATTCTTGACCATCGGTGTGAGTCGCGACAAATCTATGGGCGAGAGGCTATAGGACGATAGAGTTTACGTTCTTTTCTACACCTATGTCGTGTCGTAGATTAAAAAGTTATGACTGTCCTTTTCCTATGGTTTTCCTTGTGTTTCTCGAAATATGAATCCGAGGAGGCAACTGGCAAGGAGGGTTGAGGAGAATTATCTAAATGAGGGAATTCCTCCCTGAGCTGGAGGGAGGAGCTGCACAAGTGCGATAAGGTGTACAATTTCCTCAAGGTGATTAGGTCCCTATTGTGGATAGAGGTAATGAGGTTCTGGTCGTTCCCCCTATTATGGATAATGGGGAGCTTTGAGAGTCTCTCCTTACCCTAGCCCAAGATATGACAACTCAAGTAAATATAGACATTAGGCCTAGGGTGAATGCTACGGAGAGTACTATGATCTCTAGATTGAAGGACTTTGTGAGGATGAATCCTCCTATATTATTTGGTTCTAAGGTGGGAGAATATCCCCAAGATTTCTTGGATAAGATGTATAAGATAGTTCATGAAATGGGAGTGACTTATAAGGAGAAAGCGGAGTTAGATTTATATCAATTGAAAGATGTTTCTAATGTATGGTTTACTCAATGGAAGGGTAGTATACCGGTCGAATCGGGTCCCTTAGAGTGGGGTTTAAGGAAGCATTCTTAAAAGTAACTGTCCCCGTGAGAAGAGGGAGGCTAAGATTTAGGAATTGATAAACCATAGCCAAGGTAGCATGATTGTTTCGGAGTATTCCTTAAATATTATATTTTTTTCTAAGTATTCTCCATCCTTGGTGTCTAACCCTAGGGATGATATGAGTAGGTTCATGACCGGTATTTCGGATATTGTAAAGGAAGAGTCTCGTACAACCATGCTCCATGGTGACATGAATCTATTTAGGCTTATGTTGTAAGCTCAATCTATTGAAGATTCTAAACATGGGAGGAGAAGTAGAGATGCTAAGAGGAGAAGAACAGATGTACAAGTTCAACATTAGTCTAAGAAGAGGGCTCGAAATCATGATGGTTGTAGTTCTCCTAAGGATAATTATGAGAGAAGTGGTGGTTCCCAAGTGGTTAAACCTACTTGTGCTACTTCTGGGAAAAAGCACTTTGTGAAGTGTCTAGCTTCTAGTAGTGGGTGCTTTGGTTTTGGGAAGGATGACCACAAGTCAATATATTGTCCTACTATTTCATCTTGGGGAAGAGAGGACGAGCAAATTCCTCCTAATGTTCCGGATGGTGGTGCTCCAAAAGGAAAGGCTCGCTTTTATGCTCTTCGAGCAAAAGGAACAAAACCGGATGATGATGATGATGATGATGGTAAGTTATAGTTTTCTCTCTTTAGTTATATGATTTCCTTCTATGTGGGGGAGTATGGTGAGTAGTAGAATGGTGATTTCTTGTCTCATCTCTTCTATTAAATTCAAGCTTGAGAGATAGAATGTCATACTAGCATGTTGCATTTCGTTTAATTTCATTGATTCCTTGTGATTTATATTTCATGAAGTTACGATTAAGTTTTATAGTGAATCGATATGGTTTTATCGCTCATATTGTCATTCTTTCATCATAAATTGCTTAAGAGATGCATTTTTTTAAAAAAAATTGAGCATGATTCACTGTAAAGATTTTTTCAAAAATTTACACTAGATTGTTCTTTCATAAAAAAATTGTTATGGTGTGTATAGAACTGATTTATATTAGCATGATAATGTATGGAGAAGGAAGTACCTTCTATATGAAGTGAAAAAATTGAGCCTTATTGAATGATAAGTTGTAGAAGTAGTTCCTACCTTCTTTTTGTGTTTTGATCTCTGAATGTATGTAAAACTGATGTTTCTCCTACATGTGTGTATGGTAGGTGTGGTGTGTTTATGCTCTGCTAGTCTTTGATTCTTAACACATAAAAATGTTCAAAGTGTGGCAAGTGTCATTCGAGGATGAATGTTGTCCAAGTGGGAGATTGTAATGTCCCTAAAAATGAGCTAGGTTGAGCAAGAGCATAACAATTGTGTCATGATATTTTAAAGGTATTTAATTTTTATGATAGTGTTATTAGGAAGTATATAAAGTTTGGAAGTGTTTGGAGGTCAAATATTAAAGACATTCAAAAATTAGTCGATGTTGAATTACTGTGTCGTAGTGTTTTGTAGTGATATTTGAGGGATGGTTTGAAAGTGAAATTTCGTACCAAGGGTTCCTACGCTTAGCCTGACATACAAAGGAACAAAACTTCTGAAAACGACGCCCCAGGGACCATCAAAAGGGTCCCCGAAAAGGATCCAAACATGGGCGAGCGAAGATGCCAAGTAGCCAAGAGTTGGCATGCTGTTGCGCGACGCGCAACTGTCATCTAGTAGGCAAAACAATTTCATTTCAACGAGGGGCTCTTACAAACCATTCTATCCAAGAATTTTTGAATAATAAAATTTGGACGTGCCTCCGCGACACGCAGTAAAGTCCAGGAGTTCGTTGCATCATTTTTAAGTCAAATTTGATTTGGTTAATTTGTCCAATAAATGTAGGGGTCTTTTGTATAATTTAGTGGTGCATTATGGAAATTTATAGGACCTATTTAAATCCCTAAACTCACCAATTAAAGCAAAACCCTAAATTTAAAACAAGACCTCTCCTTTCACACTCTCCAAAACTCCATTGATCAAGCTTTAGAGCTCCAAGGAAGAAGATAGATTTCTAAGGTTTTTCTTCATCAATTTTATGGGATTTTCATCAAAATTAATATATGTTTATTCTTCATTGAAATCTCTTTCTTCAAGGAGTAAATTCAAATGATTTTCAAATATGATCAAAAATATGAATTGTCCAATTTGGGATCTAGCAATGGCTTCTTTCGTAAAAGTTTTTGAATCAATGTTTTAGGATTGAATTAATGATAATGCAATTTTAAAGTAATAATTCGTATGAACCCATGCAAACCATGAAATCCTTGTTATTACTATTTTATTGGTTAAGATATCTTTTCTCAATGCATATGAATTAAAGTGTTGTAACGACCTGTTTAGTCGTTTTGAGCAGCAGATTTTATTTCTGGAAAAACTGTGTGAGTCGACGGAACCCACGACGGACTGTCATGGGCACGACGGGCCGTCGAGGGGGTCTCGTTCCAAAAGACTTAGACTTCTGAAATTTGGAACTGAAATCGACTCTCTGAACTTGGCGACGGACCTGCAGGACGAACCGCCGTGGGCACGACGGACCGTCGCAGGTGTCTCGTTCCAGAATACTTAGACTTCTGAAATTTGGGTACTGAAATCGACTCTCTGAACTTGGCGACGGA
>NC_028644.1:38819892-38823419 GCF_001406875.1 Solanum pennellii
GTAATTTGATCATAGATGTTCTTGTGGTGATGACTTCCAGATTTTGGGGAAATAATAGATGTTGAATTTTAGAAGTTATTGAATTGTCTTTTATTAATGAGTTTAAGTCTTCCGCATTGCTTTATGTTGATATTAAATTGAAATGTTAAGGTTTAGATTGATTGGTTCGCTCACATAGGAGGGTAAATGTGGGTGCCAGTCGCGGCTCGGTTTTGGGTCGTGACAAGTGTAGTTTTCGATGGGTATGGAATGATGTAACAATTGTATTTAATTGATGTATAGGCTGTCTTAGATTGATATATCTATATTGAATTGAGTTAGATTCATTGAGTATTCTGATTTATGTATTGAAATGATGATCATGGCCGTAGGTAAGGGTCTATAGGTATTGTATTTGATGATTTAGCTGTGGATTGAAATGGTGAGAATGTATTTGTTGTTAACTTCGTGAATTCCGTTTATTTTATCTTATGTAGGTCTTGAAATATGTTGTTATTTGTATGGTCCACTTATGGTAGCGGTGTTATGTGTTTTACTTTTTAATTATGTGGCCTCGTCGGCATTACTTTATGTATTATAATGATAATGGCCTTGATAGAAACTACTTGACATATCATGATGAGTTGTATAGTTGAATTATTTGAAGTATGATAATATATATGCACTTATTATTAATATTAATATATATGTGCTTCTATTGATGATGTTTGGTGATGATATTAGACTATGACTATGTCCTTTTGTGTGAGTAGTCTTAAAGTTAATGCATGATTCTTTCTACTTGATTATAGAGACTAATGATGGTTATATTGATTATATTATAGTAGAGAATAGGGTGACCTATAATGTTGGTTATGCCTATGTGCCTATAGAATGATATGTTATATGTGAAGTTGTGTGAGTCTTGTCTTGGTAGACTTGTGTCCTTTACTTGATACTTGTCTTGATTGTATAGTCTAGGTCGGTTATTGCCTATTGTGATCGTGTGGGATATATTCTAGTGTTGGATAATTTCTACAACATTAAGGTAGTGGAATGGGATGTTATCTAGACATGGCACAAGTTGACTTTGAAGGTGCTAGGGTGTAGGTTCCCTAGTTATTTCCACGACCATTAAGTGAAGTCTTCTAAATGCTTAAATGAACCTTAGTTGACTTAATGAATAACTATGTCTTGATTTACTGAAGGTTAAATAAGAGAATCCTATCTATGGTATCTTTAAGGGTTGCTTAAGTAGACTTGAAGAGGGTGTATGGGCGGTCTCTTCATACTTTACTAGAGTTAATCTTAGAGTAGGATTAGGTGTTGTGTTAAATGTTGAAAAGGGAATAATCTTATCTTAGATATTATTAAGGATTATTTAGGTGTGCTTGAACAAGGTGTATAGGCTGTCTCTTCTTGTCTTACTTAATTAAGTCTTAGGATAACCTTTGGTAGGAGTGTTAAATGCTATATGGTTTCAAGTGTTGATAATATTATTATGTGGGTTACATTATATATGTCTTATATGTGAAGCTTATGTTGAATGTGGTTCTTATACTTATGTTATGGAGTTTTCTCTAAAAAGAGAATGACAGCATACTTCATAGCAAATGTCCTTTTATCATTATTTTGTTGCATTACACCATAGTTAGTGTATTTTAATGTACTAATTCCATATTTGTTTCATCTTCAAAGGTATAGGTCGAATTTGAGAAAATTCCTTTGAAATGAAGCTTGGATACTAGAATTCCTTTAAAGCAAGTGTCAGTATGTCCTCAATTGTTCCGAGGACATCACTATGATTAGATTTCTAAGTTAAAGACATTGTAATAGACTTAGTTTATTCTATATTGATGTTGTGTTGGATGTGACACAAGTTATTGGTGTGTCTAAGATGGTAACTATTAGACTTAACAATTTCCTATGCTTTCTATAAAAGAGATTTTAAGACAAGGTTTGTGAAGTGTTTTAATTATGCTCTACTTTTCATATATGTTTATGCAATGAATGATGTCTAAGGGCTTATATGATACCTTTGAGAGGTCGAATATGCCATGTGGAGACTTAATTGTGCTCTAACTTCTAGAGTGTACTTGCGGGTCGTTACACTAAGACCCACGAAGGGCCCAAGAGTAGGACTCCACCTGTTAGTCAGAAGCTGCGCAAACAACAAACCAAACTACAACCACTCGACCAATTGACCACTCATCAACCACTGGACCTGCAAGTATGAAGGTTTTTGGAGATGCATAACCAAGCCACGAGCCCTCAACAATAGTGCGTCAATCCATCGACCGTCCATCTTGGATGGGCGTCAATTGTGTCCTGTAAAAGTATCCAAGAATTGACCAAGGTTGTGGTGTTTTAGTAAGTTCACCCCAAGTCTTTTATGAGGCATGGAAGATTGTATTAGGGTCTTAAGTGTATATTAAGTTATTTTATACTCCTAGACAAAGGTTAGATTTAATCTTTCAAATATCAAAACCCCTCCCTCAAGAAGCTAGAACTAAAGGAAGTACTAGAAGTGAAGGTTTTTGACGTTTTCTTCACCAAACTTTTGTGGAATTTTTCACATTAATGTATGCTAGTTCATCCTTGAACCTTCTTTCATTCAAGGAGACATTACAAAGAAATGTCCAAAAGGATTTCAAACTCAAACTTCTTCTATCTTTGACTCTAACCATGGGTCACATTACATGAAAACATTTTTATGATTGCAATATGTTGTTTTCAGTGTTTGTTGATGATTTAAATCTGAAAACCTCAATGAACTCATGTTTATGCAATTACCAACTTTTGGCTTATGAAGTGGGTTTGTTGTATTTGTCTAGATAAATTACTGTTGAGTTTCTATGTTGTATTTTGAATTAGCTACGATATAATCTTTCTTTATTATGTTGTTTTGGTGAAATATTGAGAAAAGTTAATTAAAGCTTGGATGAAGGGTAAGTTTTTCTATCTCGTTTAGTTTCCATTTTAATGATCTTAAGTGGTATGGTCTACCTTTGGTGGCGGTGTTTACTTGGAGTATATGAATATATGTATATATATGTTTATTGTGAGTATGGCCTTGAAGGTATAATATGTGAAGTAAAATGAGGATGATGATGTTCATGTTGATATGTTTAAGGAACTTGGAATTGTATATACTGTAGAAAGTATGTCTTAATAAAGTATGTGTACATGTGAAGCATGCTATTGTGTGAATATTGATTAATGAAGGTATGAGAGTGTTTAGAAGTCAAGTTATGAATATGGTGATTATGTGAAATGTGTGCTCACATGTATTAACACGCACTCTATTATATGTGTTTGTGCATAATTCCATATTTAGTACAATGTTTATACTAAACCCATGTCACATCCGGGGGGCACCCCCTAGAAGTAACATGGCGTACTTGACCTCTCGAAAGTCTTATACAAACCCATTGTTATCATTCATCGCATTGTCATAGTAAATTTAGCGGAAAATTTATAACTTTTCCTAGGATATCATATACTAGAAACTTTATCTCATATATATATATATATATATATATATATAT
>NC_028644.1:38823790-38834761 GCF_001406875.1 Solanum pennellii
ATATATATATATATATATATATATATATATATGTATATATATATATATATGTATATATATATATATATATATATATATATATTATATTTATATATAATATTATAAGTACATATTAGGCCTTAAGGCTCTTTGCCATCCTAGACACAATATCATAAGAGTAAAATAGGGACACGCCCTTTATAACATAATACATAACTGTACAATTCATAAGACTTTAATTTAAGCTAAACATGACGACATCCTTAGACTTAAGGATTCCTTTACATAAATCATTTTAAGAGCTTACTCATGACCTCAAGCTTAGTCTACTAGTGCAATGTACATGTAAATCCCCATAACTAATTACATACTTTGTAAACCTATCATGAGACCACAAGCCTTAACACTTCAAACATCAACATAGCAAGTAAAGACAATTTCGTCCAAGCTTGGAAAGACCTTCATCATATAGTCATTAAGACCAACTTTATGCTTATAGTGACAAGTTCACATCTTTTAGACTTATAACATCACATCTTCATAACAAGTAGACAATTAATAAATTGTCATGCTTAAAGACATAAGCATAATCAAACCCATTAGGCCACCTCCCTAGGACTTCCTAAGGATATAGTTGTGCCATGTTTAGATTGGTTCATTACTTCCACCTATCCTAAGTAACCTCTCTTAGGTCATCCTATTTAGGGCCCTAGTCATTTACTTCCATTGTCCATTTTACTTTAGGGAAACTATAGCCTTAACGAACACTAAGACCATGGATGCTAAATATGGAATTTGTTGTTGTAGAGGCTTACACCAATGGAACGTGTTCTTACCTAGCCAAGGTTGAACATTAACACATGCTATCATACTAAGTGAATTCACTTGCTAGATCCTATGTAGCAAGCATATTTATGGAACTTGGAGGTACATATGAAAACCCTCTTTATTCCAAGATGGGAAATTATGGTAATTCACTTATGGAAACCTTATTTATGTATATTGAGGCATTGTGGTTTATGATAGACCTTCCTTCCCACATTGGAAAGGGACAAACATTCATATACAATTTCACTCGCTGCTAAGCTAAGTTCCCTTTATTAAAAGCCTTTATTATCGTTTATTTATTAAACATAATCTTAGGAGAGTCATCCCTCATATGCATAGCTAATAGGTCATAGATGAAAGTTAATAAACCTAAATCATGTGAGAAACACTTTCACACAGACATAACATATATCATTAGCACAATCTAATTTAGGATACACTTCAGCACACTTCTCAAGGCCCCTCTATAGACAATATCATCATTCATTCGTGTTTATACATATATGTGACCAAACGATTCACATAACACATTAAGGTCACACTTGTTCATACATTCATATTGATACACATAGAAACCAATACTAGGAACTATCCTATTTAGGCACACATGTGCAATGCATAGGCAAGGTCACATACCCTTGTCCATACTAGTACACCTATCAAGTTATCCTAGTTAAGGAAAAACATATCATACATTCATAAACATAATCTTAATATGCATAGTAGTAGACAATAGTCGATATGACGACTACCTTTCATTTGGACACCATGACCTATACTACTTGTAAGCATTAATGTAGAGTGATGGTGTGTATAAATTGGTAAACATGATCACATAATGAAAATCAACAAATACTGAGGCAGCCTCCCTCATAGGACCACAATACACATTCGAGCATAGACCACACAACGCACAATAGCATAGGAGACAAATCAACTTCATATTACACTTTAAGACTCCTAACATTTGCTATTCAAACATTCACATTGGGGTTCATGGGTAGGGGTCATCAATCCTTAACACTTCATTAATTGAAGAACCTACACATTATCTTACATAACCATTTACATGCTCATAAAAATAGTAACATAACCTAGATTAATAACTAAAGTAAAATACTAGGCACAAATTACACATAAGGTGATCATCATAACCACTCATTCATATGTTAATAAATTTGACTTCAAGGACATCGTCAACACATATATAATGACAATAAAGTAAACACAACCACCATAAGTGGACCATACCACACAATGCCACACAAGTCTTCCTCAATCACAATAATATAGGAAAAGTAGAGGGATGACCCATTCTTACCAATTCAGTAACCTTTGATCATCATTGATCAATTCACCTTTTTCATTAACAATTTATGTATAGGTAAGTAGTTATATGTACATAAAATATAAAATAAACCATGTACAAGTTGTTACAAGATCATCTAACATCTAATACAATATATCGCATATATGGTAGAAAGTAGAGAATTATAGATCACGAAGTAACTCCCCTAGTTTTGCTCATAATTCACTTTGTACCAATAATATACATTAAGGGCAGTGTCTAAATAGATATATATCAAGTCTAAATCATTCTTCATCTAATGTAGAACCTAGATCATATCATGTACATGACATTATCAATCCATAGAATAGAAGAACCTAGATGAATTCATGTAAGCCTTATTTAATTTGATCATAAAGGATATATACTTACAATTCAATCATGATATTAACCTAAAACATTAGCTACAAGACTCTCAACGTAATTGAATTCCACTTTTATACATTTAAGAACCAATGTTACAGTGATCTCATTGATAACTAGACTAATCATGGTCAAATCTTCATACATTGATCCACATGGATCCTTCATTATAAATTCATCACCAATACATGTAAATAACAGTTGATATAAACAATTTAACATAAGATAATAGCAATTCAACCATTAATAAGCCACTATCACAATGCCCATGCAATAGCTAAATCGATTTGTGGAAGGGATGTGGGTTGATCATGCAATTGGATTTAAAGTCACGTTAAAACTAATAAATTAACGTCTATTCATCGTCATTAAGACATTAAAAACGTTTTGAGAAGGAACCCATGGCTAGATTGAAAAAGAAGAAGTTTGATCATGAAATCTCTTTCAAAACTTGAGAATAAATCTCTAGATGAAAGGATAACTACAGATGAATGATCACCATACCTTTGTCAAGTATAATAACTCAAAAACATGATGAAGTATACATGGAAATCTAAGCTTCAAGATTTTCTTGAGCTTCACCAATAATGGAGGTTTCTACAGAGAATTGGTTTTAGAAGGAAAGTGTATTTGCTGTGATTTTTGATTGGGAATGGGTTGATCATATTTTTGATCACTGATATTGACCGAGAAATAGCTAAATAAATCAAGTAGGTTCAATTTGGGAAGTGGGGCAAAATTCCGATTCACCCATTTAATGAGCAGTCGCTAGGTAGTGATGCACCAGCCTGCATCGATGGACCGAACGACTGGGCGTTTGTTCATAAATGGGCCATTTTGTGCCCTCCGTTGATTGGGTCTGAGGCTTTCATGTGGTCAAACCTTTTCAAGTCTAAGTTCCCATCAACGTGGCGTCAGTACACCAACGGGGCGTCGTTTTGGCTCTTCAATTGACACTGCCAAGGCAGTCTCTCGACAGCCCTTGGGTCCTTCTAGTGGGCCCTTTTGCGTGGCCCTTGAGAAGTCCTACACGGACAATTCAAATTTTAATATGAAAATTAACAAGTCAAGGACCTTACATGAAAGTTCACAAAAAAATATCGCATAAAACACGTCAAAACATGGTAAGCCCCATCAAGACATACTTGAACATCTCAAGGGCTAACTTTAGAACGTCTTAGACGTTCTTGGACGTTTTACCTCCAAACATAATGAAACTACATATTATGTCTAGAAAAATCATTATTTATCATTTTAGGAGTTCAAAAGCTCATGGCATACAAATACAAGAACGTACAGACACAGGAGATACATAGGTGATTAGTCGTCGAACGTCTTGGTCGTCCCTTGACGTTTAACTTCAGAATCACCTCAAACCTACACACGACCTTAATACCATACTATAAGACATTTTAGTACCTTATACCCTTATGAAAAACATGTTAGTATCTAGACACCCTAACTCATTTAAGGGGTCTTATAGTATCCCCCACTTGGGAACGTTCGTCCTCGAATGACACATAGAAGACTTTAATCACAACAAGGACTTCGATGCATCATGAAGCAGTTCATCATATTCATACAACATTAGATAGAATTAAATGAAACAAACTTTCAAGGAACACAACTTCAACTCATTTAACCACAAAATGTATACAAGGAAGCAAAATTTTGATTCACTCACTCTTTAATGCATCAAGCAGAAATGTTTTATCATGTTTATAGGAGGAACAATATTGTCCTTGTTATTACATGGTTATTACTTAATTTTGTTTAAGAGGTCATCACGCAACCTTCCTTAGGTCATACTTGGGCAGATTTGAACAGCACTTCAACAAACAATTAGGCACTCATACTTCAATGCACATAGAATTGAGTTAATTGAATCAACAAACATCTTTATTAGTTAGACCTAGTGCCTTGAAGATCATACTCACTATACCATACTTAGTTATGTCCATGGAATAATGTCCTTCTATTCAACACACTTAATTTTATCATGATTTTACACCCATGTAAAGTAAAAGGTCAATTCCTTCTTAAACTGTGAACTTCTCAACTTTGAAACTAAGGCATGCTCATGTTATCTTCCTAGGGAAGTCTAAATGTTAGGTCACACCAAGAACATTATAACAAATAGGAAGCTATTTCAAACCATGTCAATTTCTAACCTATCAATATCCTTTATAGTAAGCACTATTTTAGAGAAATTAGCACAATTATTAGGCACACACAAGGACAATAGCTAAAATGTCTTCAGATGTAAAGAGTGAGTCCTAATATAAAAGTCACATACTTTTCAAGAGACTTCTAACTTTTCATTTTTCAAGAGACTGAACTTTCCATTATAAGGCTAAACATTACACCTCAAAAGTTACTACAACCATGTTTATTATCTTACGTCTTTAAGTCAAACTCACAATTAGCATTTTATGATGATCAATATACATGAGAAAACATGGATTTGTATCAATATTTCCCTTCATGCATTTTAGAATCTTAAAAATATCCTTAAGGTAATGTTAATGAATACATACCAAACATATAAAGTTCATCTAATTCATACTTTATGTAAAACTCTATTCATGGACAAGCTTACGAAGAATTCATTATCTTCAAGCTCAAATAAAAATAGAAGGACAAAGTAAAAAGTATCTACAACATTACTACGTACATCACCATCCCCCACATAGGTTGAACCCGATTAAGAGTAAATTAACCCAATCTAAGAGGATCTTAACTAACACCCTTCATTTTTATAACTTAAAAGTGATTACCACGTTAGAAGGGATTACAGAAGTTAACGTAGGAACACCAATGTATTCTAAACCTTTCATTTTAGGCAAATTATCCCCCAATTATCAAGTTAAGTCTTACTATTTAACCATATAAGTTCTTCAACAATACAATACGCACCAAGGTCATACATTATTAGGGGAAAACAACAAGGAGACTTAGCCATAATGACTCTTTCTTTGCTTTCAACATTAAATTAAGGTAACTTCTAGGTCAATCAAACCCACAGCATAACCCTACAAAGATAAGAATACTACCCTCAATTATAGGGGAAATATCAATTCCACAACATCAAGGAACTCACAACACGATAGGAAGTTAGAAACAAATCTACGACTCATCATGCCATAAGACTCTCATTCTTCATAAAAAATAGGAAATTTCCTTTTTACATTCATTATCATGCCCATATGAATCAGTTATATAGAAATTTCAACAACTTCCAATCGAAGAACAATTTAGTCGATTTCCTAATGCAACATTTGGGATATTGATGGGAAAAACATGACAAAATGAGATACAAAACTTTACCAACTCATCTTACATAAACATGCATACTACCTTCACACCTAGGTTCAAGTCTATACCAAAAAATTCAATCCATGTAAAGAAATCATAAAGGTTTCCACATATAAAAGAGGCAACATTTTACCCATTTATGATTTCATAGGCTCATGATTCATAGGTAGTCACTAAGCATTTAACCTTTAATCGTTCTATTAGGCTACCATCATGCAAAAACATATATTAGCATACCATTCCAAAAGAGTCTCATTTTAAATATAACAACTTCTACATGCTTTAATATTATCATACTTATATTTTTCAACATAACATGGTATTTCACATTAATCTCATTTTAGCCATAATTTGAATCACATCATCAAAACATGTAAAAATTCAACACATACTCATCAAAACCATAAACCAATATAAGCATTAACTCACCTTTTCTCCCTCAAGTATATAAGGTACCATCTCGTCCAAGCAATCACATCGTAGAGACCACTAGACAAGAAACATTACAGAGAGATCTTATAGAGTTAAGTTCTATGGCATGATATGAGAATGATGAAGATGGGTAACTCTATTATCCTATATCTTCCGTACTATTTGATGTGTCGCGACTCACCACTAATGAAATGAGACTGTACTAGACGTGGAATTATGAGACTTCTTGGATGCTAAACACCTTTTAAAACCTCATGCTCTAATCCACGTTTGTCACATCCAAGGAGAAACCCATGAAGTAGTGTGGCGTACTTTACGTCTTGGAGGTCTTATTCAATTTAATATTTTTCATTCAACGCATTGTCATAGTAAATTTACCGAAAATTTGAAACTTTTCATAGCATATCATATGCTAGAAAGGGCTTGAGTCTCTTTGTCATCCTAGACACAATATCATATGAATACAATAGGTACACGACCTTTGTAACATAATACATAACTTTACAATTCGTAAATCTTTAAATTAAGTTAAAGATTAGGACATCCTTGGACTTTAAGATTCCTTTCCTTGAGCTTGGGATTAACATATCAAGCTCCTCAATCATATAGACATCATTTAAAAATCCATAACTTACACTTTGTAAAATGTAGAGAAGAATGGGATTAGTACAAGAATGCAGTAAGTATGGCAACACACAAAAACATGCATTTAAAAGGGACATTTAATTGAAATCAACTACATGCCTTTTTGAGTAAATCTTAACAAAACATTTATAAAATAGAATTGATGTAATTCCTATACTTCATATAGACATATTCCAAAAGCCAAACATCATATAAAATTACATCTAGAATTTAACTCATATTTGGGATCACTCTCCCTTCTCATTAGAGTGAATCCTTTTCTTTTAACTCATCACTCTCCTCAACAACTCTTTAGTGATACTCGGTGCAATGAATCATCTTAATGTCATGAACAAAGCATACATACAACCTACATAAGCCAACATATATCCTCTTAGAAGTATAACATCTTACAAGTCACATTCAAGTGAAGGTCATAAGACATTACAGTAAGCTACAGTAATTTGCTTATATTTTTACTTCACTTCACATAAATCCTTTCAAGACCTTACTCATGACCTCAATATTAGTCTACTAGTGCAATGTACATGTGAAGATCCATATCTTCATACACACTTAGTAAACCTATCATGAAACCACAAGCCTTAACACTTCATACATCAACATAGCAAGTAAAGGCAATTTCGTCCAAGATATGCAAGACCTTTATCATATAGTCATTAAGACCAAAATTATGTATATAAGGAAGAGTTTACATCATTTAGAATTATGCATGCACATCTTCAGAACAAGTAGACAATTAATACAATGTCATGCAAAGACATAAGCATAATCATACACATTAGGCCACCTCCCTAGGACATCCTAAGGAGCTACTCGTGCAATGTCTAGACGGGTTCATTTCTTCCACCTATCCTCAGTAACCTCCCTTATGTCATCCTAGTTAGGGTCCTAGTCATTTACTTCCATTATGTTATTTACTTTAGGGAAACTGTATTAATAACCGACATTAAGACACTGGGTGCTAAACTTACAATTTGGTGTTGTGGAGCCTTACACCAATGGAAGGTTTTCTTACCTAGACAAGGTACAACGTTAATTAACATGATAGATCCTACGTGAGAAACATAGTTATCGAACTTGGAGGTACAAGTGAAAACCCTCTTTATGCGAAGATGGAGAATTATGGTTATTCACTTATGGAATACCTCTTTATGCCTATTGTGTCATTGTTGTTATCCACTTCATGAGATTTATGGTAGACCTTCCTGCCCACATTGGGAAGGGACACACACTCATATACAAGTTCACTCGATGCTAAGCTATGTTCCCTTTATCAAAAGTCTTTATTAACATTTTTTTATAAAACATAGGCTTAGGAGAGTCATACCCTCATATTCTCGGCTCATAGGTCTGAGATGAAAGTTCATCAACCTAATTGTTGTGAGAAACCCTTTCACATGGAATTAGCATATGTCATTAGAACAATCTAGTGTAGTGTACACTTGAGAACACCATTCAACGCCCCTCTATGACTAGACAATCATTCATGAGTGTATATACATATATGTGAGAAAACCTCTTACATAACACATTAAGGTCACACATCTCTAATTTTGGGGTTTTACAATATTCCCTACTTGGTAACATTCGACCTCTAATGACAGTTTGAACATTTTAATCACAAATAGGACTTCAATATATCATAGAGAATTTCGTCATATTCATAACATCATCACATAGAATTAAATGCACCCAATATACAAAAAACACGAGTTAAACTCATTTTAGAACTCAATGCATTCACTCACACTTTAATGCATCAAACACAAAAGATCGTATTATGTTTATAGGAGGAACATCCTTCTCCTAGTTATAACATGGTCATTACTTCATTTTATTTAAGAGCTCATCACTCAACCTTAATTAAGTCATACTTGGGAAAATTTCAACAAAAACATTAAGAAACAATTCGGCACTAATACTTCGATGCACATAGGCTTGAGTAAATTTAATCAACAAATATCTTTTTCAGTTAGAACTAGTTCCGTGAAGGTCATACTCAACCATACCATGCTTAGTGGTGTCCATGGAGGAATGTTGTTCTCCTCAACACACGTATATATATCATGTGTTCACACCCAAGTAATGTACAAGGTCACTTCCTTTTTAAATTGAGAACTTCATAATTTTTAAATCAAGGCATGCTCATGTTTTCATCCTTGTGAAGTCTAATGGTAGGTCACACAAAGAACATTACAACAAATAGGAAGCTATATCACACAACATCAATTTCAAACCTAGCAATAGTCTTTACACCAAGCATCATTTGGGAGAAATTAGCACAATTCATAGGCACACACAAGGACAATAGCTAACATGTCTTTAATTTTCAAGAGTGAGCCTACAATCATGCTTTCAAAATCATAAAAGTCACATAGTTTTCAATTGACTCTACACTTTTCATTTTAAAAGAGACTCAACTGTACATTATAAATCTAAACATTAAACCTCACAAGTAACTACAACCATATTTCTTATCTTACCTCTTGAAGTCAAAATCATCATTAGTATGTTATAATGCACAATACACATGAGAAAACATGGATTTTTATCAAAATTTCCCTTCATGCATTTTGGAATAAGGAAAATATCCTAAAGTAATGTCAATCAATACACACCAAACATAAAAAGTTCACGCAGATCATACTTTATGTAAAACTCTATTAATGAATAAGCTTACTAAGAATTCATTAGCTCAAACCTCAAGTAAAAATAGAAGGACAAAGTATAAAGTATCTACAACCTTACTACTTCCATCACCATCCCCCACTTAGGGTAAATTCAATTAAGAGTAACATAACCCAACCTTAAGAGGATCTTAACTTAACACCCTTCATTTTCATCGCTTAAAAGTGATCACAACTTTAGAAGAGATTACAGTAAGTTATCATAAGAACACCAAGGTATTAAAAAACTTGTTATTTTAGCCAAATTATCCCCCTATTTATTAAGTTAGATCGTACTATTTAACAATATAAGTACTTCAACAATACAATAGACACCAAGGTCATACATAATTAGGGGAAAAAACAAGGAGACTTAGCCATAAGGACTCGTTCTTTGCTTTCAAAGTTAAAGTAAGGTAACTTTTACGTAAATCAAATCCACATGATCACCCTAAAAAGATAAAATACTGCCATTAATTCTAGGGGAAACATCAATTCCACAACATCAAGGGACTTACATCATAATAAGATGTTAGAAACAAATCTACGACTCACCATGCCATAAGACTCTCCTTCTTCATTCCAAATAGCAAATCTCCTTTTTAAATTGATTATCATTATCATACAATGAATTATATAAACATTTCAACAACATCCAATAAAGGAACAATGTAGTTGATTTCCCCCAAATCTTATAATAAGCTACCAAGCATTACAGTGAACATGCTTCAAATTTCTAAAAATGCAACATTTAGGCAATTGATGGGAAAGGCATGACAATATGAGATACCAAACTGTACCAACTCATCCTACATATACATGCGAACTACCTTCACAGTTAGGATCATGTCTTAACCTTCATACATACTCGTCAAACCAATAAACAAATATAAGCATTAACTCACCTTTTCTCCCTCAAGTATATAAGGTACCATCTCATCCAAGCAATCACATCTAAGAGACCACCAGAAAACAAAACATAAGAGAGAGATCATATAGAGTTATGTTCAATGGCACGATATTAGAATGATGAAGAAGGGTAACTCTATCGTCATATAGCCTTCCGTACCATTTGATATGTCGCGACTCACCACGAATGATACAAGAAACTAAACGTGGCAATATGAGACTTCATGGACCCTAAACCATTTTAAAAACCTCATTCTCTCGTACCACGTTTGTCACATTCGTGGAGAACCCCTAGAAATAACATGGCGTACTTGACCTCTCGGAGGTCTTATACAAGCCCATAGCTATCATTCATCACATTATGATAGTTAATTTAGCTGAAAATTTAGAACTATTCATAGCACATCATATGCTAGAAACTTTATCTCATATATATATATGTATGTATATATATATATATATATATATATATATATATATATA
>NC_028644.1:38835157-38866441 GCF_001406875.1 Solanum pennellii
TATATATATATATAAAATATCAAAAGTACATATTTAGACCTTAAGTCTCTTTTTCATTCTATACATATTATCATAAGAGTACAATAGGGACACGACCCTTATAACATAATACTTAACTACACAATTCATAAGACTTTAATGTAAGCTAAACATTATGAAATCCTTGGACATAAGGATTTCATTCCTTGAGCTTGGGAATCACATATGAAGCTCCTCATTCATAGTGGCATCCTTTAAATATCCACGTAGCAAGAATGGGATTATTACAAGAATGCACTAAGTATGGAAGCCATGCAAATGCATGCATTTAAAAGGGACATTTTCTTGAAATCATACTACATGCCTTTTTGATTAAATCTTCATACAACCTTTATACAATAGCATTTATATAATTCATAATCTTCATATAGACATATTCCAAAAACCAAACTTCGTATAAAATCACAAATTGAATTTACGTCACATTTGGGGTCATTTTACAGTGAGCTCCCTTCACATTACAGTGAATCCTTTTCATTTAACTCATTTACCTCCTAAGTAACCCTTAAATGATACTCGGTGCAATGCATCACCTTAAAGTAACAAACAAATCATACATACAACCTACATAACCCAACACATATCCTCATAGAAGTATAACACCTTACAAGTCACATTCAAGTCAAGGTCATACGACATTACAGTAAGCAACATCAATTTGCATATAGTTTTGCTTTACTTCACCCAAATAATTTTAAGAACGCACTCATGACATCAAGCTTAGTCTACTAGTGTAATGTACATGTGAAGCTCGTAACACTTCATACATCAACATAGCAAGTACAAGCAATTTCGTAAAAGCTAGGCAAAACCTTCATCATATAGTCATTATGACCAAAATTATGCATATAGTGAAAAGTTCACATCATTTAGACTTATACCATGCACATATACATAACGATTAGACAATTACTACAATGTCATGCATAAAGACATAAGCATAATCATACACATTTGGCCACATCCCTAGGAAATCCTAAGGATCTACTTGTGCAATGTCTAGATGAGTTTATTAATTCCACCTATCTGACGTAACTTCCCTTATGTCATCCTAGTTAGGGTCCTAGTCATTTACTTCCTTTGTCTATTTTACTTCAAGAAAACTATAGCAATAACCTATACTAAGACCATGGTTGCTTAACATGGAATTTTGTGATGTATAGACTTACATAAGTAGAAGGTTTTCTTACCTAGCAAACGTAGGACGTTAACTCATGCAAGCATACTAAGTGAATTCACTTGATAGATCCTATGTGGCAAGCATAGTTATGGAACTTAGAGGTACATGTGAAAACCCTCTTTATGCAAAGATGGGGCATTATGATTATTCACTTATGGTAACCCTATTTATGCTTATTGAGGATTTGTGGTTATCCAATTCATGATACTTATTGTAGACCTTCCTTCCTATATTGGGAAGGGTAACACACGCAAATACAAGTTCACTCGGTGATAACTAAGTTCCTTTTGTTAAAAACCTTTATTATCATTTCTTTATAAAACATAGGCTTGGTAGAGTAATTCCTTCAAATGGTTGGCTCATAGGTTTTAATTTAAAGTTCATCCACCTAAATAATGTGAGAAACCCTTTCACATGAACATAACATATATTATTAGCACTATCTAGTTTAGGATACACTTGAGAAGACCATTCAAGACCCTTCTATTGACTAGATCAGCATTCATGTGTCTGTATACTTATATATAAGCAAACCTTTCAGATAAAACATTAAGGTCACACATGTTCATACACATAGAAACCAAAACTAGGAACAATCCTATAAAGGTACACATGTGCAATGCATAGGCAAGGTTCCATAAACTTGTCAATACTAGTACACCTATCAAGTCATCCTAGTTAGAGAAAGACATATAATACTTTGATAGACATAATATTAACATGCATAATAGTAAACACTAGTGAAGATGATGACGTCCTTTCATTTTTACACCATGACTTATACTACTTGTTAGCATGCATGTAAAGTGAGGGTGTGTGTACAATGGTCAACATGATCGCATAATGGAAATCAATAACATATTGAGGCAGCCACCCCATTAGGACCACAGTAAACATTAAAGCATAGACCACACAACACACAATAGCATAGAAGACGAGTTAACTTCATATTACACTTTAAGACTTACACATTCACATTGGGATACATGTGTAGGGGTCATCAATCCTTCACACTTAATTAATGGCAGTACCTAAATATGATCTTACATAACCATTTACCTGCTCATAACAAATGTAACATAACCTAGATTCACAACTAAAGTAGAACACTAGGCACAAGTTCCACATAAGGTGATTATCATTACCACTCATTCATATCTTCATCAATTTTCCTCCAAGACCATGGTCAACACATATATAATTCAAATAGAGTAAACACCACCATCATAAGTGGACCATACCACACAATGCCATACAAAGCTTCATCAATCCCAAAAATAGAAAAGTAGAGGGATGAGCAATTCTTACCAATTCATCAGCCTTTGATCATCATTGACCAGTACACGTTTTAATAAACAATTCATGTATAGGGAAGTATATGTTTTTACTTAAATCATAAAAGAAACCATCTACAAGTCGTTACAAGATCATGTTTACATCTAATACACTATGTCACATATATTATAGATAGTAGAGTATCATAGATCATCAAGTAACTTAACTAGTTTTCCTCATCAATCATCATGCATCAATAATATACATTTAGTTCGGTAACTAAATAAATATAAATCAAGTCAATCTAGAACTTAGCTCATATCATGTACATAAACATTATCAATCCATAGACTAGAAGACCTAGATCAATTCCTGTAAAACTTCTTTAATTTGATAATCAAAATTTATATTTACAATTCAATAATGACATTAACCTAAAACAGTAGCAAGAAGACTCTTAACATAACCGAATTCCACTTCTATACAATTAAGAACCAATGTTACGGTAATCTCATTAATAACTAGACTAAGCATGCTCAAATCTTTACACATTGCTCCATATGGATCCTTCATCATCAATTCATCATCAATACACGTAAATAACAGTGGATATACACAATTCAACTTAAGAGAATCGGATCCTCCCTATCTCCTGATCGAGCTTATGTAGGTAGATGTTTCCTGGTAGGGCAATGCAACCATTAATAAGCCACAATCACAATACCCAAGCAAGGGCTAAATCAATTTTAGGAAGGGACATTGGTTTATCATGCAATTGGATTGAAATTGATGTTAAAACCAATAAATTAACTTCAATTCATCATGATTAAGACATTAAAATGTTTTGCGAAGGAACGCATGGCTAGATTTAAGAAGCAGAAGTTTGATCATGAAATCTCTTTTGAAACTTGAGATTAACTCTCTTCATGGAAGGATAACTAGAGAATAATGATCACCATATCTTTGTCTAGTATAAAACCTCTAAAACATGATGAATTATCCATGGAAATAAAATCTCCATATTTTTCTTGAGCTTCACCAACACTGGAGGTTTCTAGGGAGAATTAGTTTTGTAAGGAAAGTTGATTTGGAGTGAATTTTATTGGGAATGAGTTGATCACATTATTGATCACTTATTTAAACCCAAAAATAGCTAAATAAATCAAGTAGTCTCAACTTAGTACGTGAGGTGAAATTCCCATTCACCTCTTTAATGAGCAGTCGCTAGGCAGTGATGCACCAGCTTACATCGACAGACCCAATGATGGGGTGTTGGCCCATCGACAAGTTGTTCTGCTCCCTCCATCGATTAGGTCTGAGTCTGTCATGTGGCCAAGCCTTATCCAAAAAGAAGTGCCCATCGACGTCTCCCCATAGACGGGGCATCAATCCAGCAACGGGGCATAATTTTGGCTCGTCGAATGACACTGCCAAGGAAGTGTCTCAGCCCTGGGGTCCTTCTTGTAGGACCTTTTGCATGGCCTTTGAGAAGTCATACCGGAATGTTTCCTATGTGAATATATGCACATTGACAATTCAAGTACCTTTAATGCATGTTTCACCCAACATTCACATATAAAAAACGTCTAAACATGCTAGGCTCCATCAAGACTTTCTTACATATATCAAGGGCTAACTTTCAAACGTCTTAGATGTTCTTGGATGTTTGACCTCCAAACTTCGTAAAACTCCATATACTGCCTATAAACATCATTATAACTCATTTTATGACTTCACAAGATCATGGAATACAAATATAAGCATGTATAGATGAATTAGACACATAGGTGGCTAGTCCTCAAACGTCTTGGTCGTCCCTTGACCTTTGACTTCCGAATCACCTCAAACCTTACACACTGCCTCAATACGATACTACAATCCATTTTAGGACTTAAGTCCTTTATGAAGAATATTGTAGTCTCTATTACCCTAACTCATTTTGGGGGTCTTACACACCATACTTTTCTATAATCTACAAGTATAAGTAGAAGGTAACGGAAGGTTCTTAGAAGGCAATGCTTGGAAAATTGACACTCTAATCACTTGGTGTGTCCTCATATATTAAGGGACATAGTGTATGTTTATTTATTTCTTCTTTATGACTTGTATAAGATTTAGTGTGTATTTTCTTTTAATAAAAAGGGTCATGCGCAAAAAAGATTTTTAAGATGTGTCTTTAAGTTGTGTCTTAAAGTTGGCTTGTGACGATGAGACTTATTACTTAGTATTTTATAAAATAAGTTTCTTATTATTATTGTTGTGCAAAGTTTTAATTCTGCACTACTTTTCATATCTTATGTAATGAATGATTGCCAAGAGGCTTGTACAAGACGTCCGAAGGGTCAAGTACGCCTTGTGACGACTCTAGAGTGCTCCTTTCTTCTAGGTTGTACTTGAAGGTCATTACAAAGCATAAGGTTTTGGTAAATAGTTTAGGGTCCATAGTCTCACAAGCCACATCTACTAGAGTCTTGTTCATTGGTGTGAGTCGCGTCACATCCATGAGCGATAGGCTATAAGGAGATAGAAGTATCACTTCCTTCATTACTCTAATGTCGTGCAATAGAGTTGAGGTATATTAGTGTCATTCTCAACCTCCTCTCTTATGTTTATAGGACTTGATTACGAGGAAGCCACCCGCTAGAAGGGAGAAGGGAGGAGTAGCTAATGAGATAATTTCTCCCAAGGATGAGCAAGTTCCTTTACATGACCAAGAGAATGTGAATGAGGTGGTTCCCCGCGAGAACCTCAAAGAACTGAAGTACCCCAAAGGCCTCCAATGCCCCAAGGTCCTGAAGCTTCCTATGTTGAAGGGGATATGACTAAGACGGCGATAAAGGCTTCTCTTATAGATTTGACACAACTCATGGAGACAAAAGATCATGTCATCACTAGTTATGTGATTTTCCAAGCTATACTAGGAGTTGGACCTTAACCCAATGCAAGTACTCCCACTTCTAGAATTCGGGATTTCATGAAGATGAACCATCATACTTTCCATTGAACTATGGTTAATGAAGATACAGAAGGCCTCTGAGATTACGTGTTCATGGTAGTTGATTCTATAGGTGTGACTCCAACAGAGAACACAAAACTAGCCACTTATAAACTTAACGATGTGTCTCAAATGTGTATCCAGCAATTGAGCGATGGGAGACCACTAAGGGAAGGTGCGGTAGATTGGGAAGGGTATAAAATAGCTTTTTTTGTAGGTTTTTCCACTTAAAATGGAAGGAGAGAAAGTTGGTATAATTCATGAACTTTCATCAAGGGGGGATGAGTGTGAAGGATTATTTTCTCAAACTCACCCAACTTTGTAGGTACACCTCAACCATGGTACCCAATTCTAGGTATAGGATGAATAATTTTGTGACGGGAGTGTGTTTCGTGGTAGAAGAAAAGTGTCTTACAACAATGCACCATAATGATATAAATATTTCAAAGCTTATGGTAAATGGTCAAAAAATTGAGTTGTCCAAGCTTAGAAAGATTTATAGGGATTGAAAGTGGCCTACGATGGAAGAAACAAGTCAACCTATGTCTAAGTAGAGGTTCTATAACCAAGATTCTTCCACGGGGAACAAGGATAGGGTTTCTAAAAAAATTTCTCGAGGAGGTGGTTATGCTTTTGAGAGACCTAAAATTGGTACTTGGTGGAAGAAACACAAGGGTAGATGTCTTGCCAGTATGGATGGTTAATTTGGATGTGGTAATAGGGTTCATAAGATGAGATATTGACCTAAACTCAAGGCAAAAGGGAAAGAGGTAAAATAAGATCCTCATGGTGGTCTGGATCCTAATGCTCCAAAGAAGAATCCTTTCTATGCACTTCAAGCTAGAGTATGAGCTAATTCAAAGTGAAGGACTTGGTAAGTCGTAATCTCCTTAAGATTGTTTTGATTTGACTTAGATGGTTTTACCCCAATTGGGGGAGTATGAGTTGAGTAGTAAGGTAGTTGGTATACTTGTTGTTTCCTTCAATTCTTACTTAAGCTTGACACCAAAATCCTTAGTAGTTTGGTTATGTTATGTAGTCTTACATATTAGTATGAGTTGCTTATCTCCTTATGTTAAGAGTATCGTCGATATGCTGAGTGGCATGCTCTTGGTGGCATCATATTTACACCATTAGATTTGTGCTTAATCTATATTTCTCATGCAAATGTGTAGCCTATTATATTTTCTTAATTGCTTCAAAGTTGTTATCTATATAAGCCAATCTTTGACTTGAAGGTCATTTCATGTTGAGCTTTCAAATGGTGTGATAAGCATGTCTAATATTGGAGAAGGTAGTTCCTTCATTAATGAAATGAAAATGAACTATGTGTGCTCTTGAAATTGTGGAAATAGTTCCAAATTTCCTTGTGTTTCTTGAAAAATTCTCAATGATATGAAATTGGTGTTCCTTTTATATTTTTTGAATTGAATATGAATGATTGTAACCATACTTACATGTGTTGTAAGCTGTTGGTTGAGTCCTTGATGTCCTTTGAAGTGTTTAGTGTCATTCGAGGACGAATGTTTTTGTATGTGGGGGAGAATGTAGCAATCCAAAAAATGAAATAGCTCTAACTAGATATTTACATGTGTTTAATGATCTAATAATTTGTTAAAATAGCATTTTGTAGTGTTTGAAGTATTTTTGGTAAGTTTTGAAGTCAAACGTCAAGGGACGACCAAAACGTCCGACGACTAGACGTCTATGTGCTTTTTTGTGTTTTTGTGTTCCTTGGCATGTTTCTTAAGTTGTTTGGGGTTGAAATTGATGGTGGAGGACCCAAAGAACTAGATGAACGTGTTTTGGGGTTTAAAGATCGATTACAAATCCATCTAGGACCCATGAGGGGCCCTTGACGGGGACCATAACTGTTAGGAAGAAATAGCCAAAAACTTTGCCAACCAACTAACCAAACGACGACCAGTCGACCGATCGACAGCTCACGACTAGGTCGGTCGATTGGACTTGCAAGTACGCAGGTTTTGGGAGTTGAAGACCTAAACCATGAGCCCTCATCAAAGGGACATCGATCCATCGAGGGTCCATCGTTGATGGGCGTCAATGGTGGCATGCAAAAGCTTCTAACAATTTGCCAATCTTGGGGTGTTTTAGTAAATTCACCCCAAGTCATTTACGAAGCTTGGAAGGTTTATTTAGGGTCTTTCGGGTATTTTAAGTTAGTTTGTACTCCTAGACCTAGGTTAGACTTTTTTTAAAAAAAATATTAAAACCCCTTCCTCAAGAAAGATCTTTGTCAAACTCCATAGAAGCTATAATTCAAGGAAGGGATAGAAATGAACGTTTTGGATGTTTTCTTCATCAAAATTTCGTGGAATTCATACACTAAGTTATGGTAGTTCATCCTTGAACATTCTTTCATTCAAGGAGTAATTTCAAATATTTTCAATAAGTGTTTCAAACTTCAATTTCTTCTATCATTGACTCTTAGTAGGAGTCTTTGCATGAAATATTGAGAAAAGGTTGTAAAATTTTGGATGAAGGGTATGTTTTTCTTTCTTTTTTTGTTTCCATTGTAATGATCTTGAGTGGTATGGTCAACCTTTGATGGCTGTGTTTACTTGGAATAAATTTGTGTGTGCGCGCGCGTGCGCGTGTGTGTTCATGGTGATTATCTAAAAGGTGTCCTCACATGCATTCACACACGCACTTTGAAATGCTTGGATGAAGTTTATGAATGAAAATGGGGGAGTATAAAGTAGACACTCATCTTAAGTAGAGATGAGGTTTCTAAGAGCAACCCTACAATTCCTAAAAACTTCTAGCTATGAAAAGGGGTATTTTGGGGTCAAAACTCTTAGTTAGTTGAGATTAAGTTTTTAGTAGCATTCTCACTATATCTAAGATCATTCTATGATAAATTTGAGGTTTGATACACTTCAGGAGTTGAGACGTGGTACTCAAAAGTAACCTCTAGAGTTAATCTTTGGTAGTTGAGATGTGGTACTAGTACGTAACCCTAAAACCTATAGTTAATGAATTTTTAAGACTCCTTTGGGGGTTATTCTTAGAACCTATAGGATTTGAATAAGGGGTTGGTACCCTTCGTGAGTAGAGATGTTTTATCCATAGTAGCACTTAAGTAGAGTGTTCCTCGTTAATAGAGAGTGAGTTATTTAGTAGCAATGTCCTTCTCCCTTAACTTTGCGCCCGAATAGGTGTATATATTATAGAATTCATGTAAATACTAAAGATTATGTTCCTACCATACGCAAGCAGGGATCTCTCATCCAGTAAGGGTTACTACCGAGATTCTGTGGGTAGCTCTTATGGTCTTTGTCCGTTAAATCTATCCCGGACAAATGCATGTTAATGAACTAATTCTTCTTAAGGGTGTAGTACTTAGGGTAGGTGGTGGTATGGGACCCTATTTATCCATTGCACAAGTATGCATTTCTCGGGAGTCTTCGTGTGTTCTTATATGAAGATGTATGAATGGGTCATTATATGATGTTAATGAAGTAATTTGACTTTTTGTCTAATGTTAAAGAAATCATGTTGATGTTATGTATGATATGATGAAAGCTATGTTAATGATGAATCATAGGTACCTATTCTAAAAGAATTCACAGGGGTCACTAGGGTTAATGTAGTGGAATGGGATGGTACTTTCACATACCACAATGTGTAACTTGGGGGTTGTATTTGGGGGTGGTTCTTTCTGTGAATTTCCTAAGTATATATATGTTTCCTCTAGTGTCCTTAGTATTTAATGTTGAGTAGTTGAGTTGTAATAAACTATGTTTATCCTTGGTAGCCTTAAGGGTCACTTAGGTACGTATTTAAGATGTTGTAGGCGCAGCCTCTTCATGTGTTACTTAAGTGAGTCTTAGTATAAATATGGGTAGGGAGGTTTATGTTATAAATGGTTTATTGTAAATGTGACTATATATTGAAATTAATGGGAGTGTACTTCATATGATGCATGGTGAATTATATGATGCAAAGTTTTTACAAAATAGCTTAACTTGTATGTTTCAACTAAAATATCCTCTATTACAATAATTTGCATAATGCCATACTCAGTATAATGTTTGTACTTTTTCTTTTTATATAAGTATAAGTTGAAGGCCAGTGAAGGTTCCTAGAAGGCAAAGCTTGGGAAGTTTACTCTCTAAATACTTGGTATGTAATCATATATTTCAGGACATAGTCCATGTTTCTTTGGTTCTTCTTGAAGACTTGCATAAGACTTTTTATGAATCTTTTTTAAATGTAAAGGGTCGTGACCCTAATATGTTTAATATGTGTCTTTAAGTTGTTTTGTGACAATGTGACTTATTCCATAGTATTTTATAAGATGTTTCTTATTATTATTGTTGTGAAAAGTTTTAATTCCTCCGTACTTTTCATATCTTATGTAATAAATGATAGCTAAGAGGCTTTTACAAGACCTCATGAACACCTTGTGGTTTCTCAAGCGTTCTTCTTTCTTCTAGTGTGTACGTGCGGGTCGTTACAAAAACCTTTTTGGGGTTTTATGACATTAACCAACTTAAAATACCCTAAATAAACTAAAATAACCTTCCACTAATTTATTGGTAGATGGCGTGAATTTCCCAGCCCCTTAGCTTTGTCGTGTCGAGATAGTAAGTTGAAGGTCGAAATGATAGTTGCAAAGGACAGGGCGTCATCTGGTTGATGTGCCGTCATATTGCTCCATCACTTGTGACTGATACATTCGCATTTGAGGGATTATCTCCCACGCTTAAGACTTGATATATGCCTCTAATCGATGGGGCGTCGACTAGCCTACTAGGCGTCGATCCTAGTTGTCATTTGATACTGCCTTGGCAGTGTTTTTACCAACCTTAGGGTCCTCCTCAATGACTCGAAGGTAGTTCCTTAGGGAGTCATACCTCGTATATTAAACCCTAAAAACGGCCATATTCATACTAGGGTACCCTCCTATAATTTTAAACTCCAAACAAGACTTAAAAGCACTACCAACTTCCAATGTCACATTAGCACACAAACAACTAGATTCCGAAGTTCTTAGTCGTCCTTTGATGTTTTACCTCAAATCTCTTTAAACCAACATTTACAAACTTTTTGTCACCTTTTTAAGAATTTAAAAATATAATTCTCATGTGAGTTCCTATTTTAACTAGTTCATTTTGTGTGTCGTTACATGTTAAACTTCCTTGTTGTAGTAGAATTGTGCTTGAGCTATTGATCTACTTGAATGGTGGAGATATTTAATTACTGTGTATGCATATGAAGTATATTATATGTGTGTAATAACTATCGATGAATTATGATCATGTCTAAAAATAATTTTTTATGAATGATGATGATTACGTGAATGGTTATTCTCACTTGCTTACACACACTAATGCTTGAATAATGAATGAAGTTTTATGATTGTTTTTATGATGAAGTACTTATTGAAAGTTTTTTCGAAATTTTTCTTTAATAAATGATAATGCCTTGCCGTGAAAGGAATTTCTCTTAGTAAAGGCATTCATAGGTGAATTTCTAATCACATCTTTGAATCAATGAGCTTTCCAATGAATGAATATTGGGTAGGCATGGATGCTCATCCTGAAGATAAGGCAGAATTTCTATTAACAATCCCTATATTCCGTTTTAGTGAATCCTTGATTTGAGATGTATCCATTCATTATTTAAGGTGGGTTATGTAGTAACAAACTTTTATTCGATACTGAAATAATGTAATGAATGTTAACTCTTTTATTGGGAATAATTTTTAATACCCAGTGGATATGAAGGGGATATGAATCCATGTGGATTCTCATCCGTGAGTTGAGGTTGGCTATCTAGTAAGCACCTCTTGAGATGGATGCTTATCCATGAGTTAAGGCGGGGTATCTAGTAGCAATCTCTCTATCCCATAACTATCTGCCCACATAGGTCTAGCTAGTGAATCCAACTAAGCTAAGAACAATAGTCCTACCTAAGGCATGTAGGAATTCCTTATAAAGATAGGGTTACTTCGGGATCCGATGAATTGCTCACATGGTCTATGTCGACTAAGGCTTACCCCATAAAGAAATTTAATGAACTATGGTTTCTTAAGAATGCATTACTTAATGTGAGTGGTTGTAAGGGAGACCATCAATGCATTGCATATATACGCTTTGAGAGGGAGTTTGTGGTGTGTCCATTTATAATATTAAGTGTAATGAATGTGATGATAATGAAGAATATTTATAGAATGTCTAATGAAGGTAGGTGATCTTAATTTAATGAAGTTAATAAAGATTGGGAGTAATGCTAATATGATTAATGTGAAGATGCATGCTATACTCTGATTGTATTATTAGTTACTTCGTTGTTATTACTTACTATATATTAATGTGTATTTTCTATGGTAACTTCAAAGAATTTCTTAGTGTTAGTAGTCGTATGGGATGCTACTTGCACGTTGCATAAGTATGACTTAGAGTTGTCTTAGATGATTGTCTTAATATGTTGGTGTGACTTATGTTATGTGTATGTCTCCTACATGGCGTGCTCAAGGCGTCTCGCCTCAAGCTTCGGGATCCTGGTCCCAAAGTTTGAGACGTGACGCCATGAGTGCGCAATCCAGGCTCCCGAAGCTTGTGACGCGACGTTGTAAGCACTCCAACAAGGCTCCTGGATCTTGACGAGCAATGTCCTAAGAGCCCAAAATAGGCTTCCAGAGCTTGAGGGAACATTCCCTGAGCACACCAACCATGCTCCCTAAACTTGAGGTATGACGCCCTGATCGCGTCTCCTAGTGTCCCAGATCATGAGGCGTGACACCCTGAGCGTGCCACCCAGGCAACATGAGCTAGAGGCGCAGCGCCTTGAGCACCCCCAGGCTCGCAGAGATTGAGGCTTGATGCCCTATGTGCGCCACTATGTCTCATGGATCTTGAGGCGCGACGCTCCAAGTGTGCCACCCAGACTTTTTGAGCTTGAGGAAAGACGCCTTTAGCGCCCAAAAAAGGCTCCAAGAACTTGAGGCAGGACGCCCTGAGCGCACCAACAAGGCTCCCGGAGCTTGAGGTGCCACTCATTAAGCGTGCCACCCAGGCTACTGGATGTTGAGGCGCAGCGCCTTGAGCGCTCCTAAAGGGCTCCCGAAGCTTGAGGCGAGACGCCTTGAGCACGCCACTCAGGGTCCCATAGATTGAGGTGTGATGCAATAAGCACGCCATCTATGCTCCCATAGCTTGTGACGCAATGCCCTGAGCATGCCAACCAAGCTTTTAGAGCTTGAGGGACGATGCCCTGAGCATGACACCCAGGCTACAAGATCTTGATGAAAGACTCCTTGAGTGCGCCACCCATGCTCCACGAGCATGAGGCGTAGCGCCTTGAGCGCCACCCAGGAAATTGGATGTTGAGGCGCGACGCCTTGAGCGCGCCAACCAGGATTCCTTAGATTGAGGAGACACGCCTTGAGAGCGCCACCCTTAATCCCAAAGATTGAGGCGTGATGCCATAAGCATGTCACCCAGGCTCCCGAAACTTGTGACGGGACACCCGGAGCCTTCCAACTAAGGCTTTTGGAGTTTGAGGGAGGATGCCCTGAGCGCACAACCTAGGCTACAAGAAGTTGATGCAAGACTCCCTGAGCGAGCCACCCAAGCTCCTTGAGCTTGAAGAGCAACTTCCTGAGCGCCCCCTGATTTTGAGGCGCAACGCCTTGTGCGCCACCTAGACTCGCGGCGCTTGAGGCACGATGCCTTGAGCGCGCCAACCAGACTCTAGGAACTTGTGTGTGACGCCTTAATCGCGCAAACAAGAATCTTAGAGATTGAGGTATGACGGCCTGAGTGCGCCACCCACGCTCACAAACTTGAGGCAGGAAGCCTTCTGCGAGCAACCCAGGGTACTGGCGCGATGCCTTGAGCCTTCTACCCAAGCTCCTGGATCTTGAGGCAAAATATAATGAGCGCGCCACCCATGCTCCTGTAGCTGGTGTCTCAATGCCCTAAAAAAGCGAACGAGGATGCTGGAGCTTGAGAGACGATGCCATGAGCACACCACCTAGGCTATAGGATCTTTATGTACAACTCCTTGAGCGCACCACCCTGGCTCCTGGAGCCTCAGGCTCATTGCCTTGAGCGTCATTCAACCCCCCGGAGCTTCAGGTGTAGCGCATTGATCGCCATCCTAGTTCCTGCAGCTTGAAGCGTTACGCCTTATGCGCTCCAACAGGGCTCCCAGAGCTTGTGGCGCGACACCTTGAGAGCACCAACCAGGCTCCTAGAGCTTGAGGAATGATGCCCTGAGCGCAAAAATTAGGCTGCCGGAATTTGAGGCACGATGCCCTGAGCGCGCCACCCGAGGTTCTGAAGTTTGAGGAGAGACATCTTGACCGCGCCAACCTGGTTTCCTGAGCTTGAGACGCGACACCCGAAGCGCTAACCAAGCTCATGTAGCTTGAGGCGCAATGCCCAGAGAATGCCATCCAGGCACCTGAAGCGTGAGGCACGACACCTTGAGCTCGCTAGCACCTTGAACTTAAGCGAAACCCATGATCCAAGATCTTGAGGCGCGACGCCTTGAACGCTCCAACAACGCTCTCGGAGCTTGAGGGAAGATTCCTTGAGTGCGCCACCCAGTATATAAGATCTTGAGGCACGATTACCTAAGAGCGCCACCGATGATCTTGGAGCTTGAGCGACGATGCCAAGAGTGAAAATAGGTTGCAAGAGCTTGAGGAGAGACTCTATGAGCACGCCACCCAGGCTCCTAGAGTTTGTGGCACGACACCATGAGCACGCAAGCAAGGATTCGGGAGCTTGAGGGACGATGCCCTGAGCACGCAGCTTAGGCTCTTACAGCTTGAGGCACAGCGACGCCTTGAGCGCGCCAACAAGGATCCCGGAGCTTGAGTTGCGATGCCAAGAGTGCCAACAGGTTCCAGGAGTTTAAGGTGCGACGCCCTTAGCGCACCACCCAGGCTCTTAGAGCTTTTGGCCTGACACCCTGATAACACAAACAACACTCCGAGAGATTGAGGGGCGATGTATTGAGCGTGCTGCTCACGCTCTTACAGCTTGAGGCACAACGCATTGAGCGACCCTGGCTCTCGGAGCTTGAGGTGCGACACCCTGAGCTCGACACCACGTCTCCCGAATCTTGAGGCGCAATGCTTTGAACGCGTCAACCAGGTTCCCGAAGCTTGAGGCGCGCCACCCGGAGCGCGTTACCCAGGGTCTCAGAGATTAAAGAGAGACACCTTTAGCTCACAAACAAGGCTACATGATCTTGAGGGGGGACGCCCTGAGCGCGCCACCAAAGACACTTGAGCTTGAGGCGTGATTCCATGAGCGCACCATCTAGGCTAGCGGAGCTTGTGAGGTTATGCCCTGAGCACGCAAATAGGGCTCCCATAGCTTGAGGGATGATGCCCTTAGCTCACCAACCAGGCTCCCGGAACTTGAGGCATGACACCCTGAGCACTAACCATGCTCCTTGAGTTTGATGCGTAATGCCAAGAGCGCACCACCCTTGCACCTAGAGCCTAAGGCACGAAGACTTGAGCGTGCTATGCAGGATCCTCAACCTTGAGGCACGACGCCCAGAGCATGCAACCCAGGCTCCTGGAGCATGAGGTGTGAAGGCTTGAGCGCGTCACCCAGTGTCCCGGAGCATGAGGTGTGACATCTGAGCTCGCCACATAGTCAAATAGATCTAGAAGCGCAGCACCTTGAGCACCCCCAGGATCTATGAGCTTAAGGCATGGCTAAGCATGCCACCTAGGCTATTGAGCTTGAGTCACGATGCCCTAAGGTTGGGGCGCAGCGCCCTGAGCGACCCCAGACCCAGGTACTTGAGGATTGACACCATGTGCGCGCCACCCAGGATACCGGAGCATGAGGCACGATGCAATGATAGCTCAACCCAGGCTCGCAGAGCTTGAGGCATGACTACTTGAGTGCTTCACCCAGGCTCATGAAGATTGAGGCATAGTGCCTTGAGCGCCATCAATCCCCCTAGAACTGGAGACACGACGCCCTGAGCGTGCACCTATGTTCGTTGAGCCTTAGGAGCAGCGCCTTCAGCGACACCCAGGCTCTTGGAGTTTGAGGAGCGACGTTGTTACCGCGCCAACAAGGCTACCAGAGCTTGAGGGATAATGTCTTGAGCGCGCCACCCACGATTCCGGAACTTAAGTCGTATCACACTGGGAACGCCACCCGGGATTTTGGGGACTAAGCTTTGTCGCCCAAAATGCGCAACCCGACCCCCCTGATCTTCAGGCGCGATGCCTTGAGCGCTCTACCCGGGACACTAGATCTTGATGCGCGACACAAGGGATCTCAATGCTTGAAGCGCGACACCAAGGCTTCGGGATCTTGATGTACGACGCTCTAAGTGAACCACAAGGCTATTTGATCTTAAGGCATGATGCCCTAAGCTAGCCACCTAGGCTCCTTGAGCTAGAGGGAAGATGCACTGAGCGCGCCACCCAGTCTCCTGGACCTTGAGGTTTGACACCTTGAGCCGACACCCAGGCTCTTAGAGCTTGATATAGGACGCCCTATGCACACCACCAAGGCTACCAGATCTTGAGGCATGATTCCCTAAGCGTGCTACCTAGGCTCCAGGTTCTTGAGGCGCAGCGCCCTGAGAGACACTCATCTTAAGACACCCTGGGCGTGCCACCCGGGCTCTTAGAACTTGAGGCGCGAAACCTTGAATGCGTCAATTAGGCTCCCGGATCTTAAGGCGCGACGCCTTGAGTGAGCCAACCAGGCTGGTGGAGCTTGAGGCATGACGCTTGGAGCGCACCACCCAGGTTATTGGAGCCTGAGGGCACCACCCGGGCTCCTGGGTCTTTAGTCATGATGCCATAAGTGCACCGACCAGGCTCTTGGATTTTGACGAGCGACACACTAAGCGCGCCACCCTACACCTTGGAACTTGAGGCACGATTCCCTGAGTGCTCTACCTGGTCTCCTGGAGCTTGGGGACCGACGCCTTGAGCGCGTAACCCAGGCTCTCAGAGGTTGATGGAAGATGTCTTGAGCGAGCTGCTTAGCCACCAACCTTGAGGCACGACACCTTCAACGCGCCACCCAGGCTTCTAGAGCCTGAGATTCAACGCCCTAAGCGTAGCACCCAAGCTCCAGGATCTTGAGGGGCAGAGCCTTGAGCACCCCCCAGCCCACTGAAACATAAGGCGCGCTCCACCCGAGTTCCTAGAGCTTGAGGCGCGAAACCTTGAGTTTGTAAATTAGGCTGCCGGGGATTGAGGCGCGAGTGCTTGAGTGCGCCAATTAGGCTGTCGGAGCATGAGGCACGATGTGTTAAGAGTTCCACGAAGGTCACTAAAGCCTGAGGGCGCCACCCGAGCTGCTGGAGCTTGAGGCGCGATGCCTTAATTTCGCCAACCAGGCTCCTGGAGCTTCAGGAGCGATGACCTGAGCAAGCCACCCAGGCTCCTGGAGAATTATGAGAGACGCCTTTATCACACACCCCAGGCTCCCAGATCTTGAGGAGCGACTCCCTTAGCATGGCACCCATGCTTACAAGCGAAGTCCATATAAAACTATGCAACACTTTCTCCAAAACAATCTAATACAATTTGAGTAACTCTTTTAGACGTAGCGCAAACAAAAGTTTGAAAGATAAAAATGACATACAAGAAAAGTTATCACATCCTTGATTCTATAAAGACTCACCAACTCTTCAACTCCTTGCTCTACTAGAAACCTGGCAACCATAATGGAACTACATATCGTCGGACCTTTCATTTAATAAGAATGTAGGCAATATTATATGTTAGAAAAAAATTTATGGAATAAGATAGCTACAATAACATAATAAGACAATAAAATAAGGGCCAATCGACATAACATATATTCCATAATCATAAGAGTTGCTTTATAAAACATAAACTATAAGCATACGAGACTAGGACATAGTCATAGGCATAATATCCAACATATGAATACTATAAGAAATTGTAAACCCTTAGTCCTTCATATCATAAAAGAAAAACATCTGAAGTAACTTAAAATAATATTTGTGCACTGCATGAAAGTGATCCTATAATAGAACCCACACTAAATATCCCTTTTAGGTAATCATAATCGTACTTACAACCTTTAGATCTCATCCTTAGCATATTTCACGTAGACAAGGGAATATCTCACCTTTAGCCCATCATAACAAGGAAGGCAACTATAGCACAATCAACCTAAACATATATCATATAAGATAAAACATTTTATAGGTAACCTCAAGTCATACTTGTGCTATGCATGGATAAGACCACATTGTCCCATCAATAATAAGTACTACTTTTGTAACAACTTTTAAATGAATAAATCAAAACTACAGAGTAAATAGTGAGCGTGTGAATTTTAGTTTATGTTTGAGGTGATTTGATGTTGTCCTGAGCTATGTTTGATGGGTTTAGGGGTTAAACATCAAGGTAGGACTCCCCAAGGACCACACTAGGGGTCCTTGTAGAGGACCCTAAATCCTAAACCCAAGGTTGCCCTTTAAAGAAATAAGTTGTCCAAATGTGAGACCTACAGATGGACATCTACATCCAGTAGGTCAATTGATGCCCCATAAGTCATAGCCGCAAGAAAAATCTTGCATTAACAAACCATGAGTTTAAATAATGGTCTTCCACCCTACCTATGGTCCTTAGGTAAGGAGCGTCGTTTCATCTAGTTTGTTGTCTTGGTTAAACCAAGGCAAGGATTGTTTGGTAAAAAAAATTAAGTTGAGTTAAGTTAGGACAATTATTGAAGGTTAATTAAACTTTTTCTAGAGCACTCAAAGTATTAAACTCTATTTTAGACTTAATTATTTCAAAACCACAAACCAATACCTCCCCTACCTCAAAAGATCTCTCTCTAGAAACATCCATTGGAGGTGAAGACTTCAATCTCTCAAGGTCAAATCATCATGATTTTCAATGGATCTTAGTTTGGAATCAATATCAAGTATGGTAGTATTGATCCTTGTTATCTCCTCATTCGAGGAGGTAATTCCTGATTTCAAGTTATGAAAAATCTATGGATTTACTCAATCTCATTGGTTATTTCATCACACATTATCAAATGGTCTATAATAAAAAATTATTATTGTATTATTTTGTAATTGATGAATTCCGATTAAAATAATCTATGAGCCCATGATTTCTCTCAATTCGTAACTTGTGCCTTTATGAAGTGAGTTTGATAATTGTGAAAGCTCATGAATGGAATATGTCTAAATTGCTTTGGGTTATTGATTTTATCATTATGTATCCCTTATGTATGGTTAATAATTTGTGAGTTGATGATTTGAGATGATGGCATTGAAAGGACAAGTTATGACAAAATTACTTGTTGTAGTAGAATTATGCTTCAGCTATTTAACTACTTCAACGGTGGAGGTGTTTAATTACTATGTATGCTTGAAGTAAAGTATATGTGTGTGTTATTACTACGTATGAATTATGATCCACTTCAATTGTGGAGATGTTCAGAAAGAAATTATATGAATGATGATGATCACGTGAAAGATTATCCGCACATGTTCAAACACACTAATGAATGAATAATGAATGATGTTTGATGATTTGTTAATAATGAATTACTTATTGAAAGTCTACTCTAAATTGTACTCTAATGAATGAAAATGAAATGTTGTGAAAGAAATTCCTCCCAATAAAGGAATTCTTTGACGAAAGACTATTCTTATCTTTGAATATATGAGCTTTACGATGAATTAATATTGGGGTGGGATGGATGCTCTTCCGGTGGTTGAGGTGGAGTTCCTAGTAACAATCCTCATATTCCATTTTAGTGATTATTTTGTTTGATGTGGATACTTATCCATGAGTTGAGGTGGGGTGTATAGCAACAACTTTTTATTCAATAATGAAATAATATAATGAACGTTAATTACATTATGGGGAATAATGATAAGCACCGAGTTAATATGAATCCGATTGTATATTCATCTATTAGTTGAGGCGGGGTATCTAGTAGCAACAACTTAAGATGGATGCTCATCCCTGAGTTGAGCGGGGAATCTAGTAGAAATCTTTCTATACCTTAAATGTGTGCCAACAAAAGTCTAGCTAGTGTATCTACTAAAGCTAAAAACAATAATCCTTAGGAAAATAGGAATCTCTTATCTGTTAAGGGTGACTTCAGGATTCTATGTATTGATCACATGGTCTATGTCGTTTCAGGCTTACCCCTACAAAGAATGTTAATGAACTATGGCTTTTAAAGAATTACTACTTAGTGTAGGTGGTGGTATGACACACCATCTATGCATTGCAAAAATAGGCATTGAGAGAAGTTCTGGTGTGTTCCTTTATAATTTTAAGAGTAATCAATGTGCTTTTACCATGATGCTAATGAAGAATTTTGATCTAATGTCTAATTAATAAAGATGCTCTTAATGTTATATAGAAAATGAATAATGGGACTTATGCTTATATTTTTAATGTGCGGATGCATTATACAATTGGATTGTATTAGGAGTTACTTCATTCTTATGACATATTGTATATGAATTTGTCTTTTTTATGGTGACTTTAGAGGATTTCTTAGTGTGAGTAGTAGTATGGGATGCTATTGCACATTGCACAAGTATGACTTAGAGTTGTCTTAGATGTTGGTCTTAATATGATGATGTGACTTATTAATGTGTATGTCTCTTATATACTTTATCATATAAAGATAGAACGGATGAATGTTAAGTTCACTTTTGGTGACCTTATGGAGGTACCTTAGTGTGGATTTTGGTATGTGACACTATCCATATATTGCACAAGGTATCTCTTAAGGGTTACTTAAGGTTAAAATAAAGTTTTATATGTTGATTATGGTCAAATGTGAAAATATGATTTGAATGTTGGTTGTATCTTACATAATGCCTCTTATGCTAATGTTCATTAAAGTTTTATCAAAATGGCATATAGAATGACTTTGAAACAAAATTTTTGTTTAAGCATGTTTTTCCTTGGCTATCATACTTAGTACTTAATTGTGCTAACCCTTATTTTCTTTACCTTTATGCAGTGTAGGTATTGGTATTCAATTTTCTTAACTCTTGAATGTTGCATTCATATTCATCCAACATTTGGGATGTCCCCATGGATTTGAGGTCAAAAACTTTGATATTTAATTTATTTTCATGTAAAAGACAAAGTTAGCATTTTCTATTGTAAATGGTTGTGACCATATATTGTTTAAAGTATTATACGGAATTTTAGATGATAGATTTTATCTTGCTTCAAATGCTTTCATTGTTGGATTTAGAAAAGAAAAAGTTAGTTCCACACTATTCTTAAGTATCTGATGTAATGAATGTTATGATGCATGTACAAGACCCCTTGGGGGTCGACTACTCCCTGTCGCTTACGCGTGTACACTCGTGTCGTGACAAATATTTTATCAAAGTACAAGATTTTAGGAATGGTCTTAGGATTGATGTCCCACAAGACACATCTAGTAGAGTCTTGTTCATCGATGTTATTTGTGATACATCTATTAGTGAGAGTCAATAGGACTTTAGGAATTTGCACTTATTTTATATTCTTGAAGTTGTTCCTTAGATTTTATCTCTATAAGTGTCATTTTACTAATCCTTCTCTTGGATTTTATAAGAGAAAAATACAAGAAGGACTCCTGAAGGAAGAGTGTAAGAGGAAAATCTAAATGAAGGGGTTCCTCACCAAGGTCTTCAAGGTGTTAAAGATCCTCAAGGCAAGAATGTTCTTGTGGATGCTCCACCTTAGACCAATGAAGATATTAGGTTGCCTTTTGTAACTTAGCCCAAGCCATGACAGCTCAAGTTAACAGAATTGTGGGCCTAACATGAATACTAATGAGATTACAATGGCCTCAAGGTTTAGAGACTTTGTGAGGATGAATCCTACGGTTTTCCTTAGTTCTAAAGTGTAAGAGTATCAAAAGAAATATTAGATGAAGTGTATAAGATAGTCAATGCTAAGGGATTAATTTCTAGAGAGAAACGGAGTTAGCTTTGTAATAATTGAATAATGTCTCCCAAGTTTGTTTCACTCAATGGAAAAGCAATAGGCCTTTAGAAGTCTGTCCTATAGAATGGGAGGAGTTTAGTGGAGCATTCCTTAGTAAATACTTTCCCCCTGAGAAGAGGGAGGTTATGGTGGTGTATTTAATAAACCTTAGACAACATATCATTAGTGTGGAGGACTATTCCTTGAAGGTTACCCTTTGTCCTAAGTATGCTCAATCTTTGGTGTCTAACCCTAGAGATGATATGAGTAGGTTTGGGACCGCTGTATCCAACCTATTTGAGGAAGAGTGACGTACGGTGATTTTCCATGAAGAAATGAATATATATAGACTTGTTGTGTATGTGCAATTTATTGAGGAGTCCAGACATGAGAGGAGGAATAGAGAGTTTAAGAGGGGTAGAAACGATGAACAAAGTCAACAAAGGTCCAAAACGAGGTTCTACGATCAAGAATTCAATGGTCAACAATGATAAGGTGTCTAACCCTAAACCTCAAGGAGGCAATAGAAGTTATTCTTCTTTTCAGAGGAATAGATTTTCAAGTGTGTTAACCAAGATGTTGGTAAGTTCCTTCCCAACATTGATGAATTCTTTGGATGTTGAAAGAAGGGTCATAAGATGAGAGATTTCCCATCACTCTCATCAAATAGAAGAGAAGATAAAAAAGTGTCTCCTAATGGCCCAAATCCTAATGCTCCAAAGAAAAACCGTTTCAAAATGCTTCAATATAACAAGGACAAAGGAGCTAATTCGTATGAAGGTAACGGTAAGGAATATTTATTTGTGGTTGTGAATGTTTTATTGAGGTTCATATGTTGTTTTCATGATGGACTTAGTTTGTTTTTCTTTTAAGTGGGGGATGGTATGTTTAATAGTGAGGTTGTTGAGTGTTTTGATATTATTATCACTTTCGTTATATTCTTATTCAAGCATGAGATCAAGAGTTCCTTGTATGTTTTTTCAATGTGTGATATGCGTTCCCATGGTCTAGTTATATTATGCATGTTCTTATTGAGTTTATGTTTGAATCATAAAATGAGTTTATATGAATTATGTTCCTCTTGTTGATATGCATTTAGTATGAGCTGTGTATATGCTTCATGAGTTTTTTCTTTAACATGCCTACATGTGATTTTGAAATAATTCCGTAATGTTCTTAATGATATTGTAATAAACATGATATAAGTTAGAGAAGGAAATTTCTCAATTTAAATGTTAAATGTTAAAGTTTCGGTGCATAATGAGTTTGTAGTTGTACTTCTAACATTCTTATATTGCATTAAGCTTATTGATGTTGAGTGATGTTTCATCCTTGTTTTGTGCATCTGTTTATTATTTTTCATGCATGGTGGCTTCGAGGTGTTAACCCCTTAATATGTTCAAAAAGTTAACCCCTCAATATGTTCAAAGTGTCATTCGAGGCTGAATATTTTTATGTGGGGGATAATGTAGCGATCCGTAAAATGAATTTGTGAAACTACAGACTAACTAATTAATGTGTGAGCTTATAATAAGGTTTGAAGTGGATTAATGTTGTCCCGTGTTGTTGATTAGGGATTTATGAGTTAAACGTGAAGGCACGACTCCCTAAGGAACACCCTAGGGGTCCTTGATGAGGACACTAAATCCTAACCCCGAGGCTTCTCTTAAGCAAAAATTCATAACCCGAGAGCACCCCCTAGTCATAACATAGTGTACTCGACATTGAAGAAGTCTTATACAAGACCTTAGAATTTCATGAACATTAAATTATATGAAAAATAGAGGAAAATTTAGAATTCATTACAATAAAACACTTAATAAAAATAGGAGTATATATGGCACTATATCTTAACAATCTGTAAGATTTATACTTAAATCTCTTTGTGATACAACTTAGGGACATGACCCTTCATTATTTAAAAACGCAAGTGAACAAGGTAGATTCATCCTCGAAAGTATGAGCACTCCCCAAATCTTCATTCATAATGATCATTAGAAACCCATCTTCCAAGTACAAGACATAACATCTCAAAACCCTACACATTGTGGAAAATACTGAAGAAGGGATTAACACAAAAGTAATAAGTATGGAAGCCATGCATAAATATCAACAAATCATTCTTAAAAGCCACATTTTGTTGAAATCATGTTTTATGCACTTTTGAACATCATTCTTCACAAGAGTTGGAAAACATTGGTCATAAATATATCATATATAGTCCATCAAACACCCGAATAATAACATCACCAAGTCATAATATCCAAACATAGTCGTAATGCACATACCATTGATTCTTTGCTTTTTTATTTCTCGTTATCAACGACACTAGCCTACAGTTTGAGTGTCTAGAAATCGAATCTAGTTTAATAACTCAACCAAGGATGTGGCCGTGTCCCAACAGAGTGGTAGTGAAAGTAGTATCTACTTAGAATTATAGTCTAAATAGTGGTAGTTTAAGAAATTCACAAATATTAAAAAATTAAAATTCAGTTTGTGGCACCAAACTGTCAATAGCAAGATTTGTATGTCACAGTAGTAAAATACAATAAAATAAATAAGAAACAAGTATTGGAGAGAGTTCATGGGTTGTGATCGCTATGTGTGAAGATAAAAGTTGTGGGTACATGCTTTAAATAGATAATTTTGCAAAACAATGATGACTAGGCTAAGCTTTAGGTGAAAGCAAGTTCCCTCTAAAGAAACTTACAACATATGAAATGGGTTCCGCTTGAAAATCCACTCGTTTAAACTATCCAACCTACGCCTTATCCGCACTCGGTTTATGATGGGAATGCTGGTATATAGGACTAAGGCTCACCCTCTCGGGCTGAACCTGATGCCAACCCACTCCTTTGGAGATCATTTTAGTAATCTTAGTTTCACGACCTCTCTCTCAAGAAAGACAAAAACACATAGGTGGTTCTGTAGTTGTAAATACAAACCCATATGATAAAACCACAATCACTATGTGAGATCACCATTAAAATTCAATCTAAGCTACAACAAAGCAAGAACAAACAAATTAATAAATCCATAATTTCTAAATCACACCCCAAGAATTAGATTTTTTAGTCACACATCAAGCAACAATCAAATATACTTAAGATGATAGAGGAATCAAGTGGGTTAAGAGAATAAAAATTTAAGTAGGAAAGGAAGGTAAATGGAGAAGATCCACTTCAAGAATTGAAAGAAGAACTTATTTCTTCAAGATTCCATAAAAACCCTCCCCAATCTTGAGAGAAACATAAGAACAAAGTTTCTAAAATAAAATATCAAGTTTAATTGTTTCACTCTCTGATTTTTTATTTTAATAATAAAGAGTTCAATATTTATATGCTCCAGAATTAAGCTGGCAAATCTTTTCGGTGCAGTTAGTCTTGATTCAGTGAATCACCCTTCATTCAATTTATCGTTGCTTTCATGTTGCCTTACTTGCCTATGTGTTCTGGAACAAAGGGCGAAAATCTTCTACTTTGCAGAAAAGATCAACAATGCGCCGAATACTCCTTTTTGTCTCCTTTTGATCTACTTCCTTGATGGCTCACTTCGGGTAATAGAATACAGAATTTCACTACACGGTGGATCACCAAGTGTACTTGGCAATGCGCACCTTTGCATTTTAAGCTCTTTTTCTCTATTTAGCTTCCAATTTGCGCCTAAGTGATCATTTGGTACAAAGATGCATAATGCAGTGATTACTAATGGTGCGGTGATTAGATTTTATCAAATATTGTGTTTGTTGTTTCCCATTTAATCTTATGTTTTGTTTAAATTCTAGAAAAAGTTTATTTCCTACTACAACCTTGATTTATTAGGAAATTTTATATTCCATTTAATTTGTCATGTTAAATACAAAAATATATTTATTAAAAATTATTATTAATTTGGAGGTGTAATATGCCACCATAGAGATCTTTCGTAGCACGTTATATTTCTAATTACTTTGTTTATTATAACCTGGAGCTTAAGGTATATTTAAGGCTATATTAATTTATCAAATAATCAAATCTTATTTTTTTTAAAATATAGTTCAAATGATCAATCGATGAACTACATTTTAAAAAACAAAAAAGAACAACCCAATATAACAAATCAAACACGGAGAAAAAAAATATTAATATGTGAAATCATCAAATTTCATGGAACAAATTTGGAGGGTTTATAAATATGATCATATAAATCGAAAAAGAGAATTAACTTACAAATAATATATATTAGGAAAAAAATTTGATAATAGTTTAGTCATTTTGGGGTCTTATCCAATGATTGTTAAACTTTGGATTAGTTATCCCTCTCTTTTCTAGGGATTAGATAAGACCTTGTATAAGGTATTAACTAATCCATGTATTAGGTTAAATAAATAACTAAACAATGTTTTTGTTGGACTAAATTTTATTTCATGGACTATTTTGATTAATAACTCCTACCAAAAGGGTCCTAAGTGTCCATGCTCCTACCAAACCCTCATATACTTGAAACTTATGAATCAATTTATGCCATTGACTCCTAACCTTAGGAGTATATACACAACATGAGATCAACATGCCATTTAGGAGTCAATTATGACAAAAATCAAACTATCAACATTCTCAATATCATTTTATAAAGACTCACCATATCAAGTCTATGGGCATACTTAACTGTAATTTCACTGTAACATGGTTTTTTTGCAAAACGTCACCAAAAATCGAAAAAAATCAAATTTAGTCATTGTGTACATTATTAATAAGAACAACTAACCTTTAATTGGGAAATAGATGAGGATAATGGGATTTCATGTTGGCCTTGGCCTCCTATGTTGCTCCCCAACTATGTGGTTTCTCCATAACACTTTTACGGATGCCAGCTCTTTGTTCCTAAACCTCTTCAATTGACGATCAAGGATTTTTACCGAAACCTCCTCATAAGGAGGTTCTCTTGCACACCATGACCCTCAATAGGAAGAATAGACTTAGGATCACTGATACACTTGTTAAGCATTGAAACAGGGAAAATCGGATGAAACTAAGATAGTTCATTAGGGAGTTCCAATTCACAAGAAACCTTACCATCCTTTTGCAAGATTTTATAGGGACCCACATAACGAGTACTCAACTTCGCTTTGTGGCCAAATCTAACCACGCTTTTCATAGGAAAATTTTTTTGGTATACTTTATAACCATGTTCAAATTCCAAATACCTTCTGCAATGATCGGCACAAGACTTTTGCACACTATAGGCTTTTTGCAACCGGTTACTTATGATATGAACTTTCTCCAAAGAGTTATAGATCAAATTGGGACAAATAATTGAAGAATCACAACCTTCAAACTACCCAATAGAACATCTACACCTCCTACCATTCAAAGTTTCATAACGATTCATAGATATGAATGAACGAAAACAATTACTATAGGAGAACTCTACCAAAGGCAAATTTTCATCCCAATTTTCCTTCAAAATAAATGATACAAGCTCTAAGCATATCTTTAAGAGTTTCAATAGTCCGTTCCGCTTGACCATCCATTTGAGGATTAAAATCGGTGCTTAACTTCACTCGAGTACCCAAACCTCTTTGAGATGATCTCCAAAATCTTAATATAAATTGAGCACTACTATCCGATATGATGGACAAAGGAACTCCATGAATACTTACTATCTTGTCAATATAGTTATATTCATAATCTTACATTGTATAAGTAGACTTAACATGAATAGAGTGCGCAGATTTGATCATTCTATCCACTACAACCCATATAGAGTCATATTGCTTCCGAGTTCAAGGCAAACCTACTACAAAATCCATGTTAACATCCTCCCACATCAAAGTGTGAATTTGGATTTATTGTAGAAAACCAGTCGGATTTTGGTGCTCCGACGTCGCTTGTTGGCAATTGGGACACTTTGCAACAAACGCCGCAATATCCCTTTTTAAGCCATCCAACTAAAACAGTTCTCTAAGGTCATGGTACATCATTGTAGAGCTCAGATAAATAGAAGAACTTGCGACATGATCTTTCTCAAGGATACTACTCCTCAAGTCATCCACATTAAGCACACACAATCTCCCTTGGTACCTAAGAACACCATCCCCCCTTGGTAGAATGACTCATTCATCATTCCAAGAATCGATTCTTTCAACTCTATGAATAATGAATCAAGGTGTTGCTTAGACTTCCCATCAACAACCAAATATGACTCGGAGTTATGATGTACCACCATAACACCATTTGGATAACTTTCAATTCGAACCCCTAAACAAGCAAACCTATGAACCTCTTTCACTAGGTTTCTCTTGGATTCTTCAACATGGGACACACATCCCATAGACAATCAACTTAGAGCATCTGCCACCATATTAGCCTTACCGGGGTTATAAAGAAGAAGCATGTCATAGACTATCAACAACTCTAACCATATCCTTTACAAAGGATTCAACTCCTTTTGAGTGAATACATATTGAAGTCTTTTATGGTCCATATACAAATCAACATGAACCCTATAAAGGTAATGCCTCCATATTTTCATGGGAAATTCTATGACCTCTAACTCAAGGTCATGAGTCGGATAATTCTTCTCATGAAATTTGAGTTACCTAGAAGCATAGGCTATAACTTTTCCATGATGTATAAGAACACACCCCAACCCGACTCCGGATGCATCACAATATACCATGAAACCCTTAGTACCCTCCAATAGGGTCAATACTGGAGCAGAAGTAAGCCTATCCTTCAACGTTTGGAAGATCTTTTCACATGCCTCTTACCACTGAAATTTCACATTTTGTTGAGTCAAGGTTGTCAAGGGAGAAGCAAGAGACGCAAATCCATCGACAAACCTTTTATAATAACCGGCTAGGCCTAAGAAACTCCTATTATCAATAGGAGCCTAAGGTCTAGGTCAATTTTTCTCCACTTTGGTCTTCTTTGGATGAATATCTACACCTTCACTAGAGATAGTATGACCAAGAAATGCTACCGACCTCAACCAAGACTCACATTTTCTATACTTGGCAAACAATTGGTGATCCGTAAGCACTTGCAACACCACTCTCAAATGGTCCATGCGTTCACCCTCATTTTTTAATTACCAAGATGTCGTAAATGAAATCAATGAAAACTGAATCTAGGTAACTATGAAACACCCTATTCATTAGGTCCATAAACGCCGCTGGAGCATTAGTGAGACGAAAGGACATTACTAAAATTCATAATGACCATATCTTTTTCGAAATTACATCTTGGGAATATCTTTACCTCTCACCCTAAGTTGGTGATATCTCAATCTTAAGTCAATGTTGGAAAAGTAACTCACACCATGGAGTTGATAAAGTAAATCATCAATCCGAGAGTGAGGATACTTGTTCTTGATTGTGACTTTGTTGTGTTGACGGCAATCGATACATATTATAAAGGACCCATCCTTCTTTTTTATGAATACCGGAGCACCCCATGGAGAAATACTAGGTCGAATAAAACCCTTTTCTAGTAAATCCTTGAGTTGAGCTTTCAACTCATTCAATTCGATCGGAGCCATCCGATAAGGTGGTATTGAAATGGGATTTGTATCTGGTAGCAAGTCGATACCAAAATAAAATTCCCGTTCGGGAGGAATACCCGGAAGATCATTAGGAAAGACCTCCAGGAATTCCCTAACTACGGGGACCGACTTAATGGGAGGAATTTTGGAGTCTAAATCTTGGACTCTTCCTGTGTGGGATAAACACCCTTGAGAGATCATTTTACAAGCTTTCAAACAAGAAATGATACGACCTTTAGGAATAGAATTTCCCCTCTTCCACTCTAAAACGGGCCCATTTGAAAAGTTACACTTCACAAACCTTGTACTAAAACCTATTGAAACAAAACAAGCATGCAACCAATTCGTAACCAAAAGTACATAAAAATCAAACATATTAAGTTCTATATGTTCAACATGACTAACTCTATTGGGAAACATTATAGGACAATTTTATACACTCTTTTGGAACAAAAAAATCACTCACTGAGGTAGACACTGAGAAAGTTTCACTCAATCTATCGGGCAAGACGTAAAACTTTTAAGCTTCTACAGGAGAAATAAAAAAAAAAGTAGCACCGGGATCAAGTAAAGCATATACTTAAATAGAAAAGCCATTCAACATACCTGTAACCACCTCAGGAGAAAATTTTTGCTCACCTCTAAAGCGCAACCATAAAAGTGAATCTTCTTTGGAGCATCATTAGAACCACTTGCTTGAGCTTTGCCACAACCCTTGTCTTGACCCTTTACATTAGGGCAATCCCTGAACTTGTTTCCACTCTTGCCAAGAACAAAGCAATTGTCCACCCCAACGAGCCAATCACCATACTGCTTCTTATCACACTTTCCACAAGTTTGCTTCTTGGTTGGTGCAGTAGTAGCCCTTCCCTCTTTAGACATAGTGTTAGACACCTTATGATCATGAGCCTTCGGATATATTGAAGGAACTTTATTATAAAACCTCTTCTTGAATGTAGGCTTGTCTTTGAAATTAAGCCTACCCTTAGAAGAACCACCATCATAAGACCTATCCTTTTTGGCATTTCTACTCTTCCTCTTAATCCTTTTCTCTTTCAATTGTTTCACATGAACCATTAGACTATAACTGTTCATATTATAATGTATCATAGCCGAAAAAAATTCTACTTTCAAGTCGTCTGACACTCCCATCACAAAGCAACTCATTTCATATCTAGGGTCGGAAACCAAAGAAGGAGCATACTTTAACAATTTAGTAAATTTCAAAGAGTAGTCTAGTACACTCATACCTATTTGATGAAGGTTGATGAGTTCTTCCACTTTGGCTTCCCTCTTCACTCAAGGAAAGAATGGATCAAGAAAAGCCTTCTAGAAGATCTCCCAAGTCACATGTCTTACCCTTAAATTCCTATTGTCTCTCCATTGAACATACCAATTTTGGCTACATCTTTGAGTTGATAAGTGTATAACTAGGCTTTCTCACTAGTAGCCAACCCCATAGCATAGAGAATCTTATATATTTCGTCAATGAACACATGGGCGTATTCCTAAACATTGGACCCATATAAAGTAGAGGGATGAATTCTAGTTAAATCTCTCAAACGGTAGGCCCTGGTTCCAACATGTTGGTTTGCTCGGGGTACCACCACCCAAATAGCTTGGGCCGTCATGGATTGTTCTTAAGTAGTGACGGCTTGTGCTTCAGTAGTATTGGCTTAGGCCATTCTGAAGAAGGCTCACCTTATGTAGCCATCAATCATAGGTGGAGGATTGGCCGAAGCTTGGTCATCATTAGACACTTCTTCAATAAAAGGGACTTGATTGCCACCGGAAGAAACTCCCGCATTGGAAATCTCTTCATCAAGTCTTTGAGCGTATGTTCTTTGAGTATTAATTAACTATAATCACAATAAAAGGATTATATGCTAAGGGAACTTAGAGCAAAGACTCTAGAGGCACGATATTGGATTTCCAAGAAAGTGAGACATCACGTAGTTTTCTATTCATAAGGGTGGCACACTTCACAAGTATTTGTAAATGTTGTTGAGTGAGACACCGGCTCTAAAGATATTAATCTCACTATGATACCAAGTTTGTCACATCCTGGGAGCACCCCTACACGTAACCGGCGTTGTTGTCCTATAATGATATTAATACATTCATAGGTTAAAAATACAGAAAATTGAAAATTTTTCAATATCAATCTTGAGGTTTACATAGACCTCTCGCATACACGTATTGTATTCATATTCAGGATAAATAGACCATTTGTATAAGAATATTACATGGTCTTCTACTTTTATTACATATATATATATATATATATATATATATATATATATA
>NC_028644.1:38866785-38909567 GCF_001406875.1 Solanum pennellii
ATATATATATATATATATATATATATATAATCTTTAGTACTCAAATGAATAAGGAAAAAACTAGAAGTCTTATAACAAGAACTACATCAATACCTTGATAGTGGCATTGCCATCGAAACGTGAGGACCTACCCAACTTGAATGAGTGAGAATTTCGAAGTATTCCTTAAGTCGTTTTAAAAGCCCTTCAATGATCAGAACCTAAAATGATGGGGAAAACGGATAATAGGGGGTTACTACACCACTTGTACTAAGTATGAGACCATATGCACACACATCATGAAATCATGCCAGAAAGGGACATATAATTATAGCATGCTATTTATCATTTGGAAAGCTTTATCCACCATCAAGAACCAATAAAAGTCATTAATGCATATTTATCAAGTCAAAGCCATCTGCATCACAAGACCAACAATAGTAGTATATCCAAGTAAATCATACAAACCAACATACTTGAACGCATAATCAAGACAAATCTTGAAGAAAATATAACTTCAACAAGCATGAATAAGAGCTCATTATAACATAACCAAAGCAAGACAATTACTCATAAACCCTCATCAAGTCAAATAGTGAAATAACTAAGCAAAGCCCCATAACATTCCTCAATCAATTAAGCCTAACAAGAACCATAATCAATGTCCAACTTCACATATCATATCATTAAGAGTACATAACATCATACATTAGCAATGTAGACCAAACATACAATCATAAGTGAATTCAACATCATTTGATACTATCAACATGTAAGATCATCATATACATCTCATTTACATTTATAATAATATACATACATAAGAACATCCTCCTAAGACTCCCTTCAAGACTTACTAATAAAATGTATAGGTAGAGTCAAACCCCTACCTAGACTAAGTTACACCCCTTAAGTTATCCTAATTAGAGTTCATTCATTATTTCATTTTACCTTTTGGAAACATCTTTCCTTAACTGACATAGACCACAAGAGCTAGTGTGAAATTTTGTGTCATGTAATCCTACAACGAAAGAAGGTGGAATACTTTCCAGAGTAATATAAAAACATGAACATAGCAACTACGTGGATCCACTAGCTAGTATTCCTATGGGGGGAAACATAGTTTACGAACTAGGAGATATATTGGGACACTCTTTATGATAGATGCAATTTAAGAACTAGGAGATATAATTGGGACCCTCTTTACGATAGATGAATTATAGTCTCCAATCATGAGTATGTTAGTGGGAAGGGACATTCCTCACTCTAATTCACTCGGTGCTAAGCTAGAGACCCTTTTTGAAATGTCTTTAAGTCATTATTAATCATCATAGCTTAATGTAGGTCATATGGTCTATCCCTTATATAATCATCATCATCATATCTTAATTATAATTTCATGAGTATTTTCCTTTCATTACAATTCATACATGTGTGGTTAGCACATTTACATTATCATTCATGATAAGGCACATTGATTAGTTATCACCATCCTTATAACAATTACATCTTAGCCAACATCTCATAAACCATAGTCAAGACATTTCAATTCAACATCATACCAACCCTATCAATCTTTATTTAAGGTATATTTCACTACTACATAATCACTTATTAACAAGTTACCATAATTGAAGTAAAGAGTTGACATCATACGACTTACTCCAATCTTCTTCAAAAACAATCATTAAGGTATTACCATCAACCATCCTCAGTCAAACCCAACAATAGTTATAGTACCATCACATTATTGTAATCAAAATAATAATGACGTCAATTGAATCACTACATCACATTCCATCAGTAGTTCAAGATTAATATTAGAGACTTATGTTAAGTTCATGATCAACTTCACAACGTAGATCAATTACGCAAGAAATAACATAATAGGGTTACAATTAAATTAAATCTATTCATAAATTGACATAATAACAGAATATGATATTAATTCACACATTAACTAAGTCAAATGTACCAATACTACTCAATTCAATTCAAGATCAAAACCTAGGGTTAAGGGGAAAAGGTCATCTTCTACAATCTAGACCAATACATAAAGAAGTAACATAATTTATTTATAATACAAGTTAATATACTCATAATATCTAAAAAATCATTAACAAAGCAATTCACAAGATCAATTTCGTATTGGAAGAAAACCCACTTGAATTTGATCTTTTTTAAATCAATTTGATGGAAAACTTTGGGAAAAGAGATACCAAAGGTGAAAGGAATCTCATACCTTATTTATTCATGAATTTTGATTGATAAACACGACCATTTAGCAGACCTATGACCCACCTTTTTTTGCTTAGTCTTCAATGGTGTTCTTCTTTGTGAGAGAGAAGGAACAGAGAAGAAAGAGTAATTTGATTTCGGGAATAATAAGGGCTTAGGTTAGGTTAACTAGATTATGGTATGCATATAGGTCATTAACTAGCATAATTAGTCCTCACTAATACCATAAATAATTAACTAACCACCTAATTAATTAATTTAACCAACTTGAAAACGTGCAGCAAAACAGTGGATTCCATAGACGAGACCGTGTCTACGGTCAATTTTTCGGCCAAGGGACCAACCATCCTGTTGGTCCATTGTTTTGGTCAGAGACTTTTCAAAACACGACTCCCATGGATTTGGTAAGTGACCATCGACAGTTTCCATTGACGCCCCGTCGATTAGCTCACGATTCGTCGTTTGAATGTGTTTGTGACACTACTTTTTGGCAGCTTTTTGTTAAAATGCAAGGGTCCTCCTCAAGGGACCTTGGTTGGTCCTTGGGGAGTCGTACCCCATAGTTTCAACTATAAGCTAACTTTAATACGTTTTACACACCTTTACACAAAATTCAATAATTTTTCAACTCTTAAACTTATACAAATAGGCTAAGGCACACTAGACCTCATTGAACTAGTTTTCAGACGTCATGGACGTTCTTTAACGTTTTATTTCCCAAAACTTTCTAACTGAATTATATACACTTTTTTGTACCTTAAAACAGTGACACCACCCGTAGATAGTCATGTTAGGCTCTAAAACACGACTTATGCTTGGGGATTGGTACATTAAGGGGTTTTACTTAGTTTAGGTAGGGGTATGGGACTCTACTTATAAATTGCACAAGTTCGCCTTGAGGAGAGTCCTAGGATTTTATTGTAATTTAAATAATCAATATTATAATAAGGTTAGAAGAATTATTACACCATAATTCAATACTAACTCAAAGCTTAAGACAAGAAACTTAGGTCAATTCTCATAACCTAGATCATTTCGCAATAACTAGTTTGAAAGACTACGATTCACCCTAATTTGTTCATGATTAATGTAATAACATCATCTCATACGGATTTAACCAATAACAAAGTTAATTAAATCAATCTCAACCTAATTAATATCAAGATCAAACCTAGGGTTAAGGGTTAAGAACCATATTCTTCAATTTGAACCAAACCATTACAATTGATAAAAATCAAGTTAAAATACATGTTAATCTATACATTATATTCTAAAGAAACCATAAACAACTCAGTTCATAATATCAAATTCATAATTGAACGAAACCCACTTGAAAATTAATCTTTTTGAAATACATTGAAGGAGACATTTGAAGAATGAAATCTCAAAGGTGACTTAGATCCCATACCTTAAAGTTTGATGAATATTTGATGGTGAATTCGCCCCTTTACTGCTCCCAAATCCCTTCCCTAGCTCGTCTTCAATGGTGTCTTCCAATAGAGAGAGAAAGAAGAGAGAAGGAAGAGAGTTTATCTTGTGAGTGGTGTTTAAGTTAATGAGGGTTGGGGTCTTTATATTGGGTCTTAATCAACTCAATTAGATTCCCTTAAGCAAATAGTTAATGACCTAATCCTCTAAATAATTAAATGAAAATAACTTAAATTGTGCAGGAAACTCGACCCACACAGACAAGACCCCGAACGACGGTCCGTCTATGAGTTGATGGTCACTATTCCCTTCCATGCTGCACAACCATCATTGAGTTCAGAGACTGTGCATCTGAGGGCCTCCAATATTTTTCTAAGTGTGGGACAACAATTGGCATCGACGACTCATCGATCCACACACAAGTCCTCGTTGCCCTCTATAGGTTTCACAATGAATAGGTAGTGTTTCCTCCTACATGCTCGGGTCCTCCTCAAGGGCCCTTGGTTGGTCCTTGGAGAGTCGTACTGTATCACTTTAAAAATTCAAGACGTGTCGTAAATCCTAACATAGGTTTCATTAAGTGTAAGTACTATTTTAAGTCCATTCTAATAAATTTAGGTCATTTAGAAAGTTTAAGAACCAAAATGTCCAAGAACGTTATGACGTCCAGAAGTTGGTTAAAAGAGGTACTAGCGTGCCTTAGCCTATTTGACTAGCTTTAAGGATTCGATAATGTATGAAAATTGGAACAAAATAAAAGGTAGATAATAGGTGTTTTATTTGTTTCATGGTCAAAATTTCTGGGTACGACTCCCCAAGGACAAATCATGGGCCCTTGAGGAGGACCCCTGCAGGTTGAGGGAACACTGCCTGAAGCATTGTGCATCGACGAGGCTGTCAACGACCCATGTGTGGATGGGGCGTTGATGCCACTGTCGCCCCAAACTTAGACAAAATGGGGAGGCCCCTCGCCTGCATAGTCTCTGAACTTATCGACGGAGTCAGGACGAGAGGGGGGTAGGTCCGTAGACTCACAGACGGCCCGTCCGTGGGGTTCTATCTGTGAGGTGGTGATTTTCCTGCATGTTTTAAATGTAAAGTTAATTTATTAATTAATTTAAGTGGTTTAGGGGTTATTTAGGGATTAAGGGGAGACTAATTAACAAACTTAAACTCCCATATAGAAGCCCCTACCCCAATTAATCTAATCAAAACTCTCAATACAAACTCTCTTCCTTCTCGCTTCTCTTTCTCTCTACTTGAACTCACTATTGAAGACTAGCAAGGGGATGGATTTGGGGGATGTAAAGGGGAGAATTCACAATCAAATTGTTATCAAATGATAAGGAATGGGATCTAATTCACAATTGAAACTCTTTCATCAAAGGGTTCCTTCAAAATGAATTTCAAAAGTTTAGTTTTCTTATGGGTTTCAACCAATTAAGAAATTGAAGTTATAAATAGAGTTGTTAATGGTTTTTATGATATATTGACTAGAAGAACATGTGTTTTAACGTTATTGTCTTAATTGTTTATGGTTTGGTATGAATTGAACAACATGATTCTCAACCCCCAACCCTAGGTTGTAATCTTGACGTATATTATATTTTGATCACTCAATTAAATTTATTATTCATTAAATTACTATCCTAGGGTTTTATTATAAATAAATTAAGATGAATTGTAGGCCAATTATACTAGTTCTTGAGATGTGATTTAGGGCATGAAGTATATTGTGAAATTTGCTTATGTTTATTGTCTTAAGTTATGATCAGATATTGAATTGTATCTTAGAGATTCAATTGTACTTGTTATCTCATTGTTTATCGTTTTGTGATGATATTACTCCCCTAGTACGGTTGAGTTATGGTTTGATGGTAAGACCTTGATGATGAACTATGAGGAAGACTTGGTTGGTCTTAGAATTTCTATCTTTACTTCCAATTGTGATTAGTTGTGTTTAAGTCATGATATTATATAGGAGTATGCCTTGTATTAGGATTAATAGGGTTGTATGATGTTTAATTGAGATGTCATTACTTTTGTTGTGAGGTTGTTAACATGTAAAGGTTATAAGGGTGGTGATGTATACCAATGTGACTTGTCAAGAAATTTATGCAATGTGTTAACCTCACCTATATGAATTGTGATAAAAGGACTTACATCATACAATTTTTATTGAGATATTCATCATGATGATTAGACAAGGGTTAGACCCTATGACCTGAACTATGCTATGATTAATAATTAAAGGCTTAAAGACATTTCAAAAAGGGACTCTGGCATAGAATCGAGTGAACTAGATTGAGGAGTGTCCCTTCCCACATAGGGAAGGTAGGAACAGTAAGTTACTCTTCAGATTGGAGTCTATAATTCATGGTGCATAAAGAGGGTCGCAACTATATCTCCTAGTTCTTAAACTATGTCGCCCCCATAGGAATACTAGTTAGTGTATCCACGTAGTTGATATGCTTCATGTTTTGGGACTACATTGGAAAATAGTCCACCATGTTTTTGTGTGGGATTTTATGACACTGGATTCTTCACTATCTCATGTGGTCTACGTCGGTTAGGGCAAGATGTTCCCAAAAAGGTAAAACTGATAAATGGACTTGAATTCTAACTAGGATAACCTAAGGGGTCTAGCTTAGTTTAGGTAGGGCTATGGGACTCTACCTAAGCATTGCAATACTTAGCCTTAAGGGGAGACTCATGAGGATGTTCTTATATATGTTTATGTTATAATGCTATATGATATGCACATGATAAGTTTGCACATTGTTGATACAATATGTTTATTAGTTCACTTATGAACATGTGTTACGTTACATTGTTATGATAAGGTGAAATGCATATTAAAATCTTATATTATGTGAAGTTTGGTATTGGTTATGTTTTCTTGTTTAGGTCACTTAATTGAGTAGGTTTATGGGGCTTTACTTCGTCATTGCACTTGTAGGTCCAGGATTCATGAGTAGTTGTCTTGCTTTAATTAATGTGATTCACCCCTAATCATATTTTTGATTTTATTCCTTGATGGTAGGGTTGAAGTATATGGGTTAAAGTATGTTGGGGTACATATTACTTGTGTGAGCTATTAAGCATGTTTAGTTGATTTGTATAACGTTCTTTATTATGCATAAGACCTTTAAACTTGTAAAATGGCATGTTTTGACGAAAAAGTCCCTTTGTAGCATGTTTTGAAATTATATGTGCATATGGTCTCATACATAGTAAATTTTGAGTACTAACCCCATTTTCATCCCTTTTCCCAAAAATTTTAGGTTGCGATCGTAGAAGAGTTTGTAAGGTGATAATAAGCGCTTGAATTCTTCATTTAATCCAAGTAGGTAGGTCCTCAACTTCCGAGGGAAATTCCACTATCTAGCTTATGGACTTGTTATGAGATTAAAGACTCTTCCATTTATTTCCTTTTCGATTGAGTACTTCATTTTTGTATGACCTATATGTGGTTTTGTTGGATTGATGTAAGGGCTATGCCCACATTTGATACACTCCGAATAGATGGTATGAGATGAGACGACTTTTATGACTATGGTATTTTCTATATAATAATGTTCAATAAAAGTAGAAGGTTACGTAACCTTCCTATACGAAGGGTTTATGTATACTCGATATGACCATATTATGATATGAGACTAAGAGGCTAGTCATAGTCCTTAAAGAGGACGATGATGGCGGTAACATCTAGGGGGTAAACTCGAATGTGAAAAACTTTGTATCAGAGCATAAGGTTGAATGTCATTGAGTTACGTCTCTCTCTCTATACCTGGTCTATGTAGGTTTGTATTCATAATTGCGAAGCGCGCCACACATATGAATAGGAATCTATGTGATGCCTAGGAATCGATCTCTTATTGGAAATCTTATATCGTGCCATTAGAGTATACATATGGTGTGCTTTTGCATCCAATACTATTGTTGTGCTTAAAAGGAGCATGAAGATCGAAGGAATTCGGCAAGGAGACTTTAGGAGAAAACTACTAATGCGGGAGCTCCTGTCCATGGTGATCAAGCTCCACCACATGATGAAGATGCTAACATGGGGCATACACCATTAAATCCTCCTCTTTGACGGATGATAATATAAAGACCGCTCTTTTCTAAATGGATCAAGTTATCACTACTCAAGCACAAGCGTCCATGACTCATGCTCAAGCTATGAAGGCTCAAGCAAATTGGGAGGTTGTGTCCCGTCTTTATCAATAAGTCACTACTATGGCTTCCTGTCTAAGTGACTTCACTCTAATGAACCCTCCTATCTTTTACGGGTCTAAGGTTGATGATGACCCCAAGAATTAATTAATGAGGTCTATAATATATTTTTGGCAATGGGGTTGTTCACGAGTGAAAAGTCCGAGTTGGCCACATACCAACTCAAGAATGTGTCCAAACTTGGTGTGTGCTATAGAGGGATAATAGGCCTCTTCGCGGTGGGCCGGTGACTTAGGAGATCTTCAAGAAGGCATTACTTGATTATTTTTTTCGTAGGGTAATGAGGGAGGCCAAAATGGTGGATTTAATCGAACTTCGTGAAGGAGGTATAAGTGTTCATCAGTACTCATTAAAATTCACTAAATTGTAAAAATATGTTCGTCCTTCGGTTTCCAATCCTAGATATGAAACAAGCCACTTTGTGATGGAGGTGTCGGATTATTAGCAAGAGTACTGTCATTCATTTTTGTTACATGACAATATGATGATATCTCATCTTACAGTGCATACCAAGCATGTGGAAGAGGCAAGGGATAGGAAAAAGTAAGGATGCTAAGAGGGCAAGATCATTTGATGGGAGTTCTTCAAATAATAGGCTTGAGATACAAGACAAGCCTTGGTTTAAGAAGCGTGTTTCAAGATAACATCCTACCAAGTTCCCAAAGACTAGTGGTGTTAGGGTGTCTAACCCTAAGTTCAAGAAGGGAAGAGGTAATAATTCACCAACCGAGAAACCAACTTGTGGAATGTGCGGCAAGAAGCACTATGGCGATTGCCTTAAAAGGATAGACAATTGTTTTGGTTGTGGTAAAAGTGGGAACAAGTCTAGGTATTTCCCAAATGTGAGGGGTCACGACAGGGGTAGTGTTCAAGCTCAAGCATGTGGTTCTAGTGATGCTCCAAAGAAGAACCGCTTCTATGCTCTCAACTCTATGGGTGAGCAAGAGACTTCTCCCAACGTTGTGACCTGTATGTTGAAAGTTTTCTATATTGATGCTTTTGCCTTACTTGATCTTGGTACTTCTTTTTTATTTGTCACACCTCTTGTAGCTACAAAGTTTGAAATTTTTCCCGACAATTTGCACGAACCTTTTATAATGTCTACTCTGGTGGGTGCATTCGTTGTTGCAAAAAGAGTGTACAAAAATTGTCTTATAATGTTGCACAATTGAGTTTCTCATGTTGATCTAGTAGAACTTGATATGTTTGATTTTGATATCATATAGGGTCTGGATTTGTTGCATGCATATTTTGCCTCCATCTATCGTAGGACAAGTGTGGTGAGGTTTAACTTCCCAAATGAACCCGTTGTTGAGTGGAGGGGGGAAATTTAATTCCTAGAGGTTATATTATTTCTTGTCTAAAAGCATGCAAAATGATTCAAAGGTTTGTCTATATCACATAGTAAGAGTCCAAGATTTAGACTCTGAAATTCATACCATTGAGTCTCTACCCGTAGTGAGTGAGTTTTAGGAGGTCTTTCCTCATGAATTTCCCGATATTTCTCTTGAACGGGAAATTGACTTTGGCATTTACTTGCTACCGGATACAAATCCCATTTCAATTCCTCCTAATCGGATGGCTCTGACCGAATTGAAGGAGTTGAAGGTACACCTCAAGGATTTGCTAGACAAAGGGCTTTATAAGCGCTAACATTGCGTCGTGGGGTTCTCCGGTGTTATTTGTAAAGAAGTAAGATGGGTCGTTGACAACGTGTATTGACTACCGTCAACTTAACAAGGTGACCATCAAGAATAAGTACCATCTCCCTTGGATTGATGACTAGTTTGATCAATTCCATGGGGCGAGCTACTTTTCAAAGATAGACTTGAGGTCGGGGTATCACAAACTTAGGGTGATAAGGGTGGATGTAAAAAATACGGCCTTTCAGACTCGGTATGGGCTCTATGAGTTCTTGGTAATGTCATTCGGTCTCACTAATGCTCCACTAGCTTATATTGACCTAATGGATATGGTGTTTCGAAATTACCTAGATGCATTTGTTATCGTCTTCATTGACAAAATCTTGGTATATTCCAAGAATGAGGGTAATCATATGGGTCATTTGAGGGTAGTATTGCAAACCCTTAAGGACCATCAATTGTATGCCAAATATTGTATGTGCGAGTTTTTGTTAAGGTCGGTTACATTTCTTGGGCACATCATCTCTAGTGAGGGATTAGAGGTAGGCCCAAGGAAAATGGAGGCGGTGAAAAATTGGCCTAGAACATTGAATCCAACCGACATTATATGTTTCTTGGGTTTATCGGGTTATTATTTGATGGTCATTGATGGTTTTGTGTCCATTGCATATCACTTGACAACTTTGACTCAATAGTGTAAGAAGTTTTAGTGGTCGGAGTCTGTGAGAAGAGAATTCAATTGTTAAAAGATAGGTTTACTTATTCTTTGGTGTTTACTTTATCTGAAGGTACGATGGGGTTTTTTAAGTATTGTGATGCATCCCATGAGGGTTTAGGATGTGTGCTGATGAAACATAGGAAGGTGACACCCTATGGATCTAGTCAACTTAAGGAGCATGAGAGAAACTATTCTATATGGAGGCATTACTTACATGGGGTTCATGTTGATGTCTTTATCGACCATAAGAGTCTCCAATATGTGTTTGTTTACTCAAAAATAATTGCACCTTCGGAAAAGAAGGTCGTTAGACTTGTTGAAAGATTATGATAGGATGTCCTCTATCACCCCTGCAAGGCTAATGTGGTTGCGGATGCCCCAAGTCGTATGACTATTGGTAGTGTATCCCACGTTGATGAAGCAATGAAATACCTAGAAAAGGAAGTTCATAGGCTTGCTAGGCTGGAGGTGAGGTTGTAAAGTTCTCCGAATGGGTGTTATAGTGTATCATAACTCCGAGTCATCTTTATTGGTTGAGGTGAAGTCCAAACAACACCTTGATCAGAAATTAATGGAGTTGAAAGAATCGGGTCTTGGAAAGTAAATGAGTCATTCTCATTAGGGGGGATGGTGTGTTAAAGTATCAAGAGAATTTGCATTTTCCCGATGTATATGGGTTGAGGGATGGGATCCTTGAAGAAGCCCATGGGTCCCGCTACTCCATACATCCGGGTATGACAAAAATGTATCATTACCTACGGGAGATATATTGGTGGGAAGGTTTGAAGAGGGACATAGCGGAGTTTGTTGCTAAGTGTCCGAATTGCAAACAGGTAAAGGCCGAACATCAAAAGTCGGGTGGCTTACTACAAGAGATCCAAATTCAAACTTTGAAGTGGGAAGACATCAGTATGGATTTTGTAGTGGTTTTACCTCGGAATGAAAAGTCATACAATTCTATATGAGTGGTCGTTGATAGGTTGTCTATGTCCGCTAGCTTCATTCCTATCAACTCTACTTATTAGACGGAAGATTATGCTCGGATGTTCATAGATGAGATTGTGTATCCCCAAGGTATTCATTTATCCATCATATCAGATAGGGGTGCCAAAATTCAAATCTAGGATTTGGAGGTCGTTCCAAAAAGGGTTGGGTACTAAGGTGAAGTTGAGTATCGTTTTTGATCCCCAAACAAATGGTCAAGCTGAATGCACTATTCAAACCCTTGAGGATATGCTTAGGGCTTGCATAATTGATTTTAAAGGGAATTGTAATAAACATTTTCCTTTGGTGGAGTTTGCTTATAATAATAGTTTTCATTCATCCATCTCCATGGCTCTCTACGAAGACTTATATGGTAGGAGGTGTAGGTCTCCTATAGGGTTGTTTAAAGTGGGTGAGCCTTCAATTTTTTGTCCCGATTTGACTTATAAGACCTTGGAGAAGGTTCATATTATAAAGAACCGGTTACAAAAGGCAAATAGTCAGAAAAATTCTTATGTCGATCATAGGAGAATATATTTGGAGTATGAAAAGGTGACAAGGTGAACTTGAAAATTTCACCAATTAAAGGGGTGGTTAGATTTAGCAAGAATGGAATATTTTGCAAAGGGTTGGTAAGGTGGCCTATGTGTTAGAACTCCCTAGTGAATTGGCTTCGGTTCATTTGGTTTTGCATGTTTCTATGTTGAAGAAGTGTGTCGGTGATCCTGAGTCTGTTCTTCTTATTGAGGGTCTTGTTGTAAAGGATAACCTCTCATATGGGGAAATTCCTATTCAAATTCTTGATAGGCAAGTCAAGATGTTAAGGAACAAAGAGGTTGTTTCAGTAAAGGTGTTATGGAAAAATCACCTAGTTAAGGTTGCAACATGGGAGGCCAAGGCCGACATGAAGTCCCATTACCCTTATATTTTTTATGATTGAGGTTAGTCATTCCTTTTAATGATATAAATATGACTAGGAATTGAAGTTTCATGATTTTTGGTGAAGTTTGCATAAATGTGTATTTTGAAGTTTACTTCACAGTGAGGATACAGTGAAATAGGTGCTTTGAACTTGGAATTTTGCCTTTTGGTTTGTTTTTATTTATGTTGTGCATTTTGATATGGTGAGTATTTATGAAATTTTATATAGAATATTAATAAGTCGAATTTTATGCTAAGTGACTTGTGTAATGTATGTGGAGGTCATGTAGGTTGTGAGAAGGAAATACCGCATGATGAAGTGTTTTTAGCCTTGTATGTGGTATTTGGAGTTTTAGAACTTGCCTTGTTGAAATGATATGAATTAAGTTGATTTGAATATGTTGTTTGGTTGGGCTTGTAGTCTTGAGTCTATTCCTTCCTTCAAAGCAATTTGAGTGTCATTCAGGGACGAATGTTCCTAAAAGGAGGGGGCATAATGTAACACTTTGAAAATCCAAGACATGTCGTAAAGCGTAAAATAGGTTTCATGAGGTCTAAGTACTGTTTTTAAGTCCATTTTAATAAATTTAGTTCATTTAGGAAGTTGAAGAACTAAAATGTCCATGACGTTCAGAAGGTTGTTCAAAGAGGTACTACCGTGCTTTAGCCTTTTTGATTAGATTTTAGGAGTAGGAAATGAATGAAAATTTGTAAAAAGATAGATAATAGGTGTTTGAGTTTTTTGATGGTTGAAATGTTCCGGTACGACTCCCCAAGGACCAACGAAGGGCCCTTGAGGAGGACCCCTCAGGTTGAGGCAACATGCCAGAAGCAGTGTGCATCGACGAGGCAGTCAACGCCTCACGTGTGGACCAATAGGGCGTCGATGCCACTGTCGTCCCACACTTAGACAAAATGGGAAAGCCCCTCACCTGCACAGTCTTTGAACTCATCGATGAAGTGTAGGATAAGAGGGTGGTAGGTGCGTAGACTCACAGACGGCCCGTCCGCGGGGCTCCAACTGTGAGGGGGTGATTTTCCTATACATATTCAATGTTATTTAATTAATAATCAAGTTGTTTAGGGGTTAGTTATATATTAAGGGGATACTAATAAACTAACTTAAACTCCCAAATACAAACTCTCTTCCTTCTCTCTTCTTTTCTTCTCTACATAAACTCACCATTAAAGACCAGCAAGGAGAAGGGTTTAGGTGCTGGGAAAGGGGAGATCTAATTCAGCTTTGAGACTCTCTCCTCAAAGGGTTTCTTCTAATTAGATTTCAAAAGTTGATTTTTCTTATGGGTTTCATCCAACTAAAGATTTAAACTTATAAATTGAGTTGTTCATGGTTTCTTTAGGTTATATTTAGTAGATTAACATTTATTGTAACTTCATTTTGATAATTGTTGATGGTTTGGTATGAATTGAAGAACATGATCCTCAACCCCTAACCCTAGGTTGTAATCTTGACCAATATTGTATTGTGATCATTCAATTGACTTTGTTATTGATTAGATTACTATCCTATTGTGTTATTATGAATAAATTAATATGTATAATAGGCATATTGTTCTAGTTCTTCAGATATGATTTAGGGCATGAAGTATATTGTGAAATTGGCTTATGTATCTTGTCTTAAGCTATGATCTAGTGTTCTATTGTGTCAAGGAGATCCAATTGTTCTTGTTGTCTCATTGGTTATCATTGTGTGATGATCTTAATCACATTGTTTGATTGAGTTATGGGTTGATGGTAAGTGCTTGATGATGAACTATAAGGCAGACTTTGTAAGTCTTAGAATCTCTATCTTTACTTCCAATTGTGAGCAATTATGGTTAAGTCATGATATTATATTATAGTATGCCATGTATTAGGATTTATAGGTTGGTATGATGTTGAATTGAAATTTCTTGATTTTGGTTGTGAGGTTTTTAATATGTAATGGTTATAAGGGTGGTGATGTATACCAATGTGCCTTATTATGAAATGTTATGCAATGTGTTAACATCACCTATATGAATTGTGATGAAAGGACTTACACTCATATATGTTTTATTGAGCTATTCATTATGAATATTATACAAAAGTTAGACCCTATGACCTAAACTATGTTATTATTAATAATTAATGGCTTAAAGACATTTCAAAAAAGGGACTTTGGCTTAGCACCGAGTGAACCAAATTGAGGAGTGTACCTTCCCCCATTGGGAAGGTAGGAACACTAAATTACTCTTCAGATTGGAGACTATAACGCATGGTGCATAAAGAGGTTCCCAACCATATCTTCTAGTTCTTCAAATATGTTACCCCCATAGGAATACTAGTTAGTGGATCCACGTAGTTGTTATCTTTCATGTTTTGGTACTACCTGGGCAAGTAGTCCACCTTCTTTTGGTGTAAGGTCTTCTGACATCGGATTCCACACTATCTCATGTGGTCTATGTCAGTTAGGGAAAAATAATCACAAGAAGGTAAAATGGATAAAGGACTTGTACTGTAACTAGGATAACCTGTGGGGCTAGCTTAGTCTAAGTAGGGGTATGCGACTCTACCTAAGAATTGCACTAGCCTTGAGGGGAGTCTTAGGAGGATGTTCTTATATATGTTTATGTTATAATTCTATATGATATGTACACTAAAAGTTTGCACATTGTATATAATATATGTTTATTAGTTCATTTATGCCCATTTGTTAGGTTACATTGTTAAGATAAGGTAAATTGTATATCCAAATGTTATATTATGTGAAGTTGGACATTGGTTATGGTTTCTTGTTCAGATCACTTGATTTAGTATGGTTATTGGGCTTTTCTTGGTCATTGCACTCGTTGATTTGATCACGATTCATGAGTGGTTGTCTTGATATAATTAATGTGATTTACCCTTAACCATATTTGTGATGTTTTTCCTTGATGGTAGGGTTGAACTAAATTATGGGTTCAAGTATTTTGGGGTACATATTACTTGTTTGAGCTAGTAAGTATGTTCTGTTGATTTGTATGACTTGCTTGATTATGCATGAGACCTTTAAACATGTAATATTGCATGTTTTTTAGTAAAAAGTCCCGTTTTAGCTTGTTTAATTTTGACATTATATGTGCATATGGTCTCATACTTAGTATATATGGAGTACTAACCCTATTATCTTACCTTTTCCCCAACATTTTAGGCTCTGGTCTGTAACTACCCATTTGTTCAATTTGAGCAATAGATCATTTTATTTCATAAAATAATTTTCGATAGATTCTAAATGGGTATTTTTGACAATTTGTAATTATAATTATAAAAATAATGGGGCAGTTGTAATAATTTATGTAGTTGAGGGTTAAAGAAGATAACATTAAAATTAATATTGGGTTCCTTTTACCACTTTTATAATTAGTCATATAATAATTAGGGTAACAATAATCAATAGAGAAAAAAAATAATTATAAAAAGTGACGCATGGTTGTACAAGAATATGTGAAGGTGGCTTCAGGTGAGAATGATTTCACTCCAATTCTTCTTAGTGCACTAATTGTATGGATAATTATTAGTGAAGTAGGAAAATTATAAAGTGCAAAAGTGTGGCCACAATTTGTAAGCATATGATTTATTGCTTGAGTGAGATTTTGTATAGAAGTGAGGAAATTAATATTTTGACTATGGTTAGTGAAAATTTGCTAATGGAAATAAAATAATATTGTATGTTCTGCATATTCCATATATACAGGTCATGTAGTTTGGATTGTTGTTTGTTCGTATGCCACTGGTTTTGTGACCAGTGGCTTCCATCTTTATATGTTCATATTTTGTTCTCACATTATATATTATATTTTAATATATTAAGATAGGTAATTAAATATAGGTGTATTGTATTATTTAAATTCTATTAAAGTTATGCTAATTAGAGGAATTAAGACTTATCCATAGGTTTGAACGTTACAAAAAGTGATTATAAATTAGGTGAGTTGGTGGGTTTAGGCAGGACATAAAATAATATGAGTGTTTACATACTCTATAACTTATAAAATATGCATATATACTTGATAGATTGAAAACGTTCGGAGACATTGAGGAAAAGAAAAGTATTGGAGAAGTAGCTTGCTTGACTTTGGTTCTTCAGTGGACGTAGGTTATGGTTTATGCTATTTGATAGTAAACTCTTAATAGTGACTGACATGCACTGAATGATATTGTGAAGTTTTCTATGTACTTGATTGTGTGATTGTGTGGTTTGGTCATGTGTTTTTTTTGTGATTTGTCTGAAATCCCGAGACCGTGGAATGTATAATCTTAAACCATCTCTATTTGAAGTGATGCCTTGAATAAAGAAGGCTCAATGAAATATTATTAACGAATGGAAGAGTGGTGATACTAAATGATAAATTAATGATATTCTTGGATCGGAGTGTCACGTTCCGACACGGTATTTTTGGATCGGAGTGTCACGTTCCGACACGATATTCTTGGATCAGAGTGTCATGTTCTGATATATTATTCTTCGATCGTAGTGTCATGTTCCGACACGGTAATATTAAAGTAAAAACATGTTGAATTAATGGAAAGTACTCAATCTCAAAGAACTCAACTCCCAAAATGGTTTGATTTGGAGGCATGAGTTCTCATGTGTGATCTTGATATCATTGGCTTATTACGAGCATACTATAATGTTGTTGACACTTGTTCATGTTGTTTGTTGTTTATCACCTGTTAAGTGCTATGGTTGAGTTCATACTATTATGTATTGTACATTATTTCCTATTTTGGGTTGGCCGATGATACCTACTCAGTACATGTTGCCCCCGTACTAAGTCCCACTTGTGTTTTTCTTTGTTTTCCTTTTAAGAAATGCAGCGAGTGTACCTATGACTTCAGATTTCCCTCAGCTCTAGCCAGCCTCCCGCATATCAAGTTCCAGGGTGAGCTATTCATTCAAGCTCGTGTTGAATTCTTTCGGTTATGACATGATGTCCTATACTTTAGGACACATACAATTTTATTCTTTTATGTTGGTGTATTTGAAATTCTTAGAGTCAGTAATTTGTGATTAGATGTCCTTATTGTGATGACTTTCAGGTTTTGGGAAAAGATATTTAGTAAGATATTTGAGCTTCCGAATTATGTTTGTAGTTTCTAAGTTGGGTTAAATTTGTTTGTTCTCTCACCTAGAGGTGTAAGTGTGAGTGTCAACTCACAACTCGTTTTGGGTCGTGACGAACTTGGTATCAGAGTGTTAGGTTCGTTGATCTCATCACACAAGGACAGGTCTAGTAGACTCTTGCAGAACAAAATGGGGACGCCTATACTTTTTTTCGAGAGGCTATAGGACTTTAGGAAAACACATTTATTTATTTATTTCGTGCTACTACTTGAATCCAATTGGTATCTAGTTGATACAAATTGGTATCTGGACTTCTTCACTCTATTTCAAATATGGTTAGTACTAGAGTATTCGATGTTGTAATAGCGACAAGAAAAAAAAATTTCCTTCGAAATAGGTATATTTTCTGGATTGCAAAATATGGTGGTCATCTCATGTTGAGTGTCAATTAGTAAAGCCACTACTATGACTTCATAGAGTGAGGATATATCAGAGAGGGTCATCGATACTTACTTGGTTAGAGTTAGGAAGTGTGTCATTTTTGTTATTGAATTGGTCTTAGAAGAGAATTGTTTGGCCTAGAGAGAGAACAAATTTGATAATGTTTTGCAAATATTCAATGGATAGAAATATGTGGGCTATTTGGGTACGATCTTATCGATAGGTATGGTGTGTTCTGATGAGGTATCTAACGGACTTTCACGGTGTGGCAGTACTAGGGTTATGTAGAAAGGGTACGTCGATTGTCAAGTAAGAATACTAACTCCTAAAGAAGTTATTAGTTGTATGACATGTTCAGATAATGAGATTCAGTGTTTCATTCATATTTGAGAAACCAACTATGTATTACTACAGGCACTTTGAAATGCATTATTTGTCAGAAATATTTTAACGGTGAATTTTTTGTACAATACTATTATATTTAGCTTGTGAGATGTATCTTGAGAGTTCTGAATGAGGAGTGACGATTTTATCTTAAGCTTCAAAAAGTAGATTGCTACTAGGATGAAAGACTTATAGGGAACTGAATTGAAGATTTTAGTAAGAAAATGCTTATAAAGTTGAGTTTGTCCCTTAAATTTGATTGGTATACCTGAGTTTAAGGTGTCATGTCGAGGAAAAGGTTCACTTCTTGATGATGAAAAGGTCTAGCTAAGCATGATGGTAAAAAGAGAAAGTGATATATGACCTATATGATTTATGTTTGTTGTAATAGTATCCAAAATTCTCATTTAGAATTAGTTTAGTGGAAACAAAGTCTTGATAGTGTTTCACCAATTCTGATATTGAATTCAGTATTTGCTTAAGAGTTGGACACTAGGTCTAATCCTACTTGAAAAAGGATTGAAATTATTCTTTTTATTTGATTTCCAAACCTATAGGAAAAGAATTGGAATTATAATTCTATTTGTAGTTGATTTTGACTTTGTAAGGAAAAGCACAATTGTATAAATAGAGGATGATCTTAAGAGAAAAATTCAACTACTCATTAGTATTCTCCTTGAAAGACATTAGGACATAAGGGAGGTTTTGAGAGAGAAGACAGAAGAAAGATATTTATTTTGTTGCATACTTTTTCTCCAACCAGCTACTTTCACATCATGTTTCTCAATTAAGTAACCGTTGGATCGGGCTAAAACTTTAACTACGTGTTCCTGACATATTGGTGGTTGATTTGAACAATGGAGATTGGATTCGGATGTCTGAAAGATCATTTTTTAATTTTGTGCAACAGCTGCGTTCGGATGGTGCTTGCATTTTAAATTGTAAGAGGCAATGTATTTATAGTGTGTATTATGAGGTGTTTTAATATAATATTTAATAAGAGAAATATTAATTTAAGAAAGTGGAAGGGATAAAGAGGTATATTTTAGAGGCTTAGAATTGAGTTGAGGGACTTGTGGTTTCATCTATTTTATTTTTTTTAAGGTAATGGTGTCACAGGTTCATCAGATTGATTAAAAGTTATTGGATAAGACTTGATAAAACAGTGTATATACGTTCAACTCGAGGATGACAATAAGTTCTTTTGTGGTTGTGAGTTCAGTATTAAGTACTATTAAATTTTTAGCGAAGGATATGGTAAGATGTATGATGAGACGATTCATGATGTGCGAAGATACATGAATTCCTAAAAATCTTCAAGGTATGAGCTAATGTTGATATATAAGAGGATTGAGTTACACAATTGAATTTACAATTCAATTTTTAAATACATATATTTATAAGTCTACATTAGTGGTGCTCTATNTATAAGTCTACATTAGTGGTGGTATGTTTATCAAGGTATGGATTGGTAAAGTAAGAAATGATTAAGTCAATTTTTTTGTTACTTTTGATTGTTAAGGGGTTTCCCGTAATGTTTTGACTTAGAGGCTAAGATAAAAATGTCTAGGATTTTTGGAACAAATAATAATTATAATAATAATAATAAAGATAATAATAATAATAATAATAATAATAATAATAATAATAATAATAAAAATAAAATAGGTAAGCGAGTCAGCAAAAAGGAACAAGAGTATGTTGTATAGAAAATTTCAAGATATTTAGAAGTTAATGTCATGAAATGCTTAATAGAAAGAGAGATAGTCATAGTTTAAACATGTATCTGATAAGAATACTTTGATACTAATGATGGTTTGGGAGTAAGGTAGATGATCAATGTGGTTAGGATATTTTATTAATATTAAAAGTGTTGAATTCAGTGGATGTGAGATTCAATAAACCATGTATTTGTGCACTTATAATAGGGACTAAATTAGAGATTGTAGGTAGCTGACAAATCAAAGAGATAGAGTCGGATGAATAAAATTATTTGATATGGACAATATGGAAGGAGTATCTAGAGTTATTCGACCTGCGTTATGTATCGATTATTTGATTGTCCTCTTGGTAGAGCGGAAACCTTGGTTAGAATTGTTCATTCTTTTTACAAAAGATTTGGTGTTGTTTGAGAAAGTTAAAGTATACTAGTGACTCAACACAACAACTTTGAATATGAGAATTTATAAGAGAGCGACCAGTTGTTCGATAAACATCAGATTTATATCATCATCGATATCATTTTTTGGCTATGTGTGATTGAACGTGAGGACCATTGAGTCTAGTTTTGTCATTCTTAAGGTTTGTCTATGATAGCTACTAATCTTTCATTTCGATAGTAATGTTAGAAGTTCTGTATGCTTGGGTGTATCACTCGATGGTGGTAACTTGATCTTTTCCATATTTGGATCAAATGAGTTCGATTTTCCTAGATGATTGCTTAATGTCTAAAGATCATTTTTTATAGCTTAAGCTCGAGGAAATGTTTTGTTGTGAGAATGTATTCTTGATAAGATGTATGATGGTTTGTGCATTATGAGTTGTGGTGGATGGTTTAGGAACACTCCTGGTTTTAGCCAATATTGATTTAGGATTGTATCATTATTATGTTAAAAAAAATTATTTATCATGATGGTTGTGTCAAGGTCTAGTGGAAGAATCGATCAGTTGAAGAGTACTCCACATGGAAATAGTTTTGTTGTTAGTTGAGTTAATACAAAATGATATCATTGGAATATTAAGATGGCTCCATTTGAAGCATTATATGGAAGGAGGTGTAGATCTCCAATTGGTTGGTTCGGTACTTTTGAGGTGAGATCTTGGGTACTAATATTGCAAAGGAATAGTTGAGACAACTATCCATTTTACCATCGCCTTCTTTTGATCGTTCGAGGATGAACGATGGGTAAATTGGTATCTAATGTAACGACCCATTTTTTCAATTTGAGCAATAGAGCATTTTATTTCATAAAATAATTTTCAATAGATTCTAAATGGGTATTTTTGACAATTTGTAATTATAATTATAAAAATAATGGGACAGTTGTAATAATTTATGTAGTTGAGGGTTAAAGAAGATAACATTATAATTAATAGTGGGTTCCTTTTACTACTTTTATAATTAGTCATATAATACTTAGGATAACAATAATCAATAGAGAAAAAATAATAATAATAAAAAGTGACGCATGGTTGTACAAGAATATGCGAAGGCGGCTTCAGGTGAGAATGATTTCACTACAATTCTTCTTAGTTCATTAATTGTATGGATAATTATTAGTGAAGTAGGAAAATTATAAAGTGCAAAAGTGTGGCCACAATTTGTAAGAATATGATTTATTGCTTGAGTGAGATTTTGTATAGAAGTGAGGAAATTAATATTTTGACAATGGTTAGTGATAATTGGCTAATGGCAATAAAATAATATTGTAAGTTTTGCATATTCCATATATACAGGCCATGTAGTTTGAATAGCTGTTTGTTCGTATGCCACTGGTTTTGTGACCAGTGGCTTCCATCTTTATATGTTCATAATTTGTTCTCACATTATAAATTATATTTTAATATATTAGGATAGGTAATTAAATATAGGTGTATTGTATTATTTAAATTTCATTAAAGTTATGCTAATTAGAGGAATTAAGACTTATCCTTAGGTTTGAACGTTCGAAAAAGTGATTATAAATTAGGTGAGTTGTTGGGTTTAGGCTGGACATAAAATAATATGAGTGTTTACAGACTCGATAACTTATAAATTATGCATATATACTTGATAGATTGAAAACGTTCGGAGACATTGAGGAAAAGAAAAGTACTGGAGAAGTAGCTTGCTTGACTTTGGTTCTTCGGTGGAGGTAGGTTATGGTTTATGCTATTTGATAGTAAACTCTTAATAGTGACTGATATGCATTGAATGATATTGTGAAGTTTTCTATGTACTTGATTGTGTGATTGTGTGGTTTGGTCATGTTTTTTTTGTGATTGGTCTGAAATCCCGATACCGTGGAATGTATAATCTTAAACCATCTCTATTTGAAGTGATGCCTTGAATAAAGAAGGCTCAATGAAATATTATTAACGAATGGAAGAGTGGTGATATTAAATGATAAATTAATGATATTCTTGGATCGGAGTGTCACGTTCCGACACGGTATTTTTGGATCGGAGTGTCACGTTCCGACACGGTATTTTTGGATCGGAGTGTCACGTTCCGACACGGTATTTTTGGATCGGAGTGTCACGTTCCGACACGGTATTTTTGGATCGGAGTGTCACGTTCCGACACGGTATTTTTGGATCGGAGTGTCACGTTCCGACACGGTATTTTTGGATCGGAGTGTCACGTTCCGACACGGTATTTTTGGATCGGAGTGTCACGTTCCGACACGGTATTTTTGGATCGGAGTGTCACGTTCCGACACGGTATTTTTGGATCGGAGTGTCACGTTCCGACACGGTATTTTTGGATCGGAGTGTCACGTTCCGACACGGTATTTTTGGATCGGAGTGTCACGTTCCGACACGGTATTTTTGGATCGGAGTGTCACGTTCCGACACGGTATTTTTGGATCGGAGTGTCACGTTCCGACACGGTATTTTTGGATCGGAGTGTCACGTTCCGACACGGTATTTTTGGATCGGAGTGTCACGTTCCGACACGGTATTTTTGGATCGGAGTGTCACGTTCCGACACGGTATTTTTGGATCGGAGTGTCACGTTCCGACACGGTATTTTTGGATCGGAGTGTCACGTTCCGACACGGTATTTTTGGATCGGAGTGTCACGTTCCGACACGGTATTTTTGGATCGGAGTGTCACGTTCCGACACGGTATTTTTGGATCGGAGTGTCACGTTCCGACACGGTATTTTTGGATCGGAGTGTCACGTTCCGACACGGTATTTTTGGATCGGAGTGTCACGTTCCGACACGGTATTTTTGGATCGGAGTGTCACGTTCCGACACGGTATTTTTGGATCGGAGTGTCACGTTCCGACACGGTATTTTTGGATCGGAGTGTCACGTTCCGACACGGTATTTTTGGATCGGAGTGTCACGTTCCGACACGGTATTTTTGGATCGGAGTGTCACGTTCCGACACGGTATTTTTGGATCGGAGTGTCACGTTCCGACACGGTATTTTTGGATCGGAGTGTCACGTTCCGACACGGTATTTTTGGATCGGAGTGTCACGTTCCGACACGGTATTTTTGGATCGGAGTGTCACGTTCCGACACGGTATTTTTGGATCGGAGTGTCACGTTCCGACACGGTATTTTTGGATCGGAGTGTCACGTTCCGACACGGTATTTTTGGATCGGAGTGTCACGTTCCGACACGGTATTTTTGGATCGGAGTGTCACGTTCCGACACGGTATTTTTGGATCGGAGTGTCACGTTCCGACACGGTATTTTTGGATCGGAGTGTCACGTTCCGACACGGTATTTTTGGATCGGAGTGTCACGTTCCGACACGGTATTTTTGGATCGGAGTGTCACGTTCCGACACGGTATTTTTGGATCGGAGTGTCACGTTCCGACACGGTATTTTTGGATCGGAGTGTCACGTTCCGACACGGTATTTTTGGATCGGAGTGTCACGTTCCGACACGGTATTTTTGGATCGGAGTGTCACGTTCCGACACGGTATTTTTGGATCGGAGTGTCACGTTCCGACACGGTATTTTTGGATCGGAGTGTCACGTTCCGACACGGTATTTTTGGATCGGAGTGTCACGTTCCGACACGGTATTTTTGGATCGGAGTGTCACGTTCCGACACGGTATTTTTGGATCGGAGTGTCACGTTCCGACACGGTATTTTTGGATCGGAGTGTCACGTTCCGACACGGTATTTTTGGATCGGAGTGTCACGTTCCGACACGGTATTTTTGGATCGGAGTGTCACGTTCCGACACGGTATTTTTGGATCGGAGTGTCACGTTCCGACACGGTATTTTTGGATCGGAGTGTCACGTTCCGACACGGTATTTTTGGATCGGAGTGTCACGTTCCGACACGGTATTTTTGGATCGGAGTGTCACGTTCCGACACGGTATTTTTGGATCGGAGTGTCACGTTCCGACACGGTATTTTTGGATCGGAGTGTCACGTTCCGACACGGTATTTTTGGATCGGAGTGTCACGTTCCGACACGGTATTTTTGGATCGGAGTGTCACGTTCCGACACGATATTCTTGGATCGGAGTGTCACGTTCCGACACATTATTCTTGGATCGGAGTGTCATGTTCCGACACGGTAATATTAAAGGAAAAACATGTTGAATTAATGTAAAGTACTCAATCTCCAAGAACTAAACTCCCAAAATGGTTAGATTTGGAGGCATGAGTCCTCATGTTTGATCTTGATATCATTGACTTATTACGAGCTTACTTTAATGTTGTTGACACTTGTTCATGTTGTTTGTTGTTTATCACATGTTAAGTGCTATGGTTGAGTTCATACTATTATTTATTGTATATTAGTTCCTATTTTGGGTTGGCCGATGATACCTACTCAGTACATGTTGCCCCCGTACTGAGTCCTACTTGTGTTTTTCTTTGTTTTTCTTTTATGAAATGCAGCGAGTGTCCCTATGACTTCAGATTTCCCTCAGCTCTAGCCAGCCTCCCGCATATCAAGTTCCAGGGTCAGCTATTCATTCAAGCTCGTGTTGGATTCTTTCGGTCATGACATGATGTCCTATACTTTCGGACACATACCATTTTATTCTTTTATTTTTGTGTATTTGATATTCTTAGACTCAGTAATTGGAGATTAGATGTCCTTGTTGTGATGACTTTCAGGTTTTTGGAAAAGATATTTAGTAAGATATTTGAGTTTCCGAATTATGTTTGTAGTTTGTAAGTTGGGTTAAATTTGTTGGTTCTCTCACCTAGAGGTGTAAGTGTGGTGTCACTCACAACTCGTTTTGGGTCGTGACATGGTCGTTGAAGAGTATGGAAGGAGACATTGTTCAAGGCTTGGATTCTTCATTTCATCAAAGTTGGGTAGGTCCTTAACTTTCAAGGGCAATGCCACTATCAAACTTATGGACTTTTTATGAGCTTGAAGACTCTTTCATTTTTTCCTTTTTCGATTGAGTACTATACTTTTGTATGACCTATATGTGGTCTTGTTGGATTTAAGTAAGGTCTATGCCCAAATTTGATACACTCCAAATAGACGGTATGAGAAGAGACGACTTTTATGACTATTGTATTTTCTATATAATAATGTGAAATAAAAGTAGAAGTCTATGAAACCTTTCTATACGAAAGGTCTATGATTAATCGATATGACTATATTATGTGTATGGAGAGGTCTATGTAAACCTCCAAGTAGATGTAATGAAATGTTTTAAATTTTTCTGCAATTTTAACCTATGAATGTTATGAAATGAGACTAAGGGGCTAGTCTTATTCCTTAAAGAGGACAAAGAAGCCAGTTATGTCTAGGGTTATACCCGGATGTACCACGTACCCAGACGTTTCTACCACGAATCATATTTAACACTTGTTATACACCCTTCCACCTTGTTTCATAGTTTCTTACTCCGAAATGCTGTTGAAATAGGCTAAGGCATGATAGAACACCTTAGAACTAGTTTCAAAACGTCATGGAATTTCTTGGGCGTTTTGGTTCCTAAAGCTCCTAAAGACCTATATTCAGTATGATTGGTCTTAAAACAGTGTTTAGACCCCCATGGCACCTATTTTAGGCTTTAAAACTCGTCTTGGATTTTCGAATTGTGAAATTATCACCCCCTTAGGAACATTCGTCTTCGAATGACACTAGGTTCTTTCGAATGAAGGATAGACTCAATACTAGCATCCCAACCAACAACAATACCTAACAACATCATCATAAATCATATCTTTTCAACAAAGCAATTTCAGAACTCCAATTATCACACATAAGGCTCAAACACTTCATCATGAGGTATTTCCTTCTCACAACACACATGAGCTCACATGTATTACATAAGTGAAGTAGCACAAAGATCAACTTATCAATAGGTCACATAACTTTTTACTAGTACTCACCATGTGAAAATGCAAAACATAACTCAAACAAACCAATAAGTCAAATTTTGTAATGCAATCCCAAAATGCATATTTTTGCAAAATTCACCAAAAATCATGAAAGTTCAGTTTATAGTCATATTTATATTATTAAAAAGTATAAAAAACCTTAATTATCCAAAAGATGAGGCTAACGGGGCTTCATATCGGTGTCGGCCTCCTATGTTGCACCCTCAACGAGGTGATTCTTACATTACACCTTTATGGAAACCACCACTTTATTCGTTAACTTCTTGACTTGCCTATCAAGAATTTGAATCGGAACCTCCTCATAAGAGAGGTTGTCCTTGATACCAAAACCATCAATTAAATGAATGGACTCAGAATCACCGAAACACTTTTTCAACATAGAAACATGGAAAACCGGATGAACCGAAACCATTGCACTAGGGAATCAAATTCATAGGACACCTTACCATCCCTTAGGAAAATTTCATAGGGACACACATAACGAGGACTCAACTTCCCCTTCTTGCCAAATCTAACCACCCCTTTCATTTATGAATTTTTCAAATACACCTTATCACCTCCTTCAAACTCCAAATCCATTCTCCTATGATCATCATAAGACTTTTGCTGACAATAGGTCGTTTGTTACATGTTGTTAATGAGATGAACCTTCTCTAAGTTCTTACAAATCAAATGGGGAACAAAAAGTGAAGGCTCATCCACTTCAAACAACCCTATAGGAGACCTACACGTCCTACAATACAAGACATCATAAGGAGCCATGGTGATGGATGAATGAAAACTATTATTATAAGCAAACTCAACCAAAGGAAAATGTTTATACCAATTCCCTTTAAAATAAATTATGCAATCCCTAAGCATATCCTCAAGGGTTTGAATAGTGCATTCATCTTGACCATATGTTTGGGGATGAAAAGTGGTACTCAACTTCACCTTAGTACCCAACCATTTTTTGAACGACCTCCAAAACCTAGATGTGAATTGTGGCACCCCGATCTGATATGATGGATAAAGGAATAAAATGGCGACAGACAATCTCATCTATGAAGATCCTAGCATAATCTTCCGCCGAATAAGTAGACTTGATGGGAATAAAGCGAGGGGACTAAGTCAACCTATCCACAACCACCCATATGGAATCATATGACTTTTGATTCCAAGGTAAACCCATTATAAAGTCCATATTGATGTCTTCCCATTTCCAATTAGGAATTTGGATATCTTGTACCAAACCACCCGACTTTTGATGCTCGTCTTTTACTTGTTGGAAATTTGGACACTAAACGACAAACTCTGCTATGTCCTTCTTCAAACCTTCCCACCAATATATCTCCCTTAGGTCATGGTACATTTTCATCAAACCCAGATGAATGTAGTAGCGGGACCCATGTGCTTCCTCAAGGATCAGGTCCCTCAACCCATCTACATCGGGAACACACAATCTCCCTTGGTACCTTTACACACCATCCCCCCTAAGTAGAATGACACATTTAACATGGCGATAACCGATTACTTCAACTCCATTATGGTTGATTAAGGTGTTGTTTGGACATCACCTCAACCACTAAAGATGACTCAGAGTAATGATGGACCACAACACCACTAATCGGAGAACCTTACAACCTCACCCCCAACCTAGACTACCTAGGAACTTCCTTCTCTAGGTCTTTATTGGCCCGCCACCACATTAGCCTTGTCGGGGTGATAGAGGACACTCGTATCTTAATCTTTTAACAACTGTAACAACATTAATTGTCGGAGGTTCAACTCCTATTGGGTAAACACATATCGGATAATCTTATGGTCGGTAAAGAAATCAACATGTACACAATACAAGTAATGCCTCTAAATTTTCAAAGCAAACATCATGGACGCTAACTCAAGGTCATGAGTGGGTTAGATTCTCTCATTTACCTTATGTTTCCTAGAGAATAGGCTATCACCTTCTAGTGTTCCATAAGCACACACCCTAAACCCACACGGGATGTATCACAATACACAACAAACCCCTTTGTACCCTCCTGTAAGGTCAACACCAGAGCGAAAGTAAGCCTATCTTTCAACAATTGGAAGCTTTTCTCACATGCCTCTTACCACTCAAATTTCTTGCACTTTTGGGTCAAAGTAGTCAGGGGAGATGCAATGGATGCAAAACCATCAACGAAGCTCCGGTAATAACCAGCTAGACCCAAGAAACTCCTAATCTCAGTTGGATTCAATGTCTAGGCCAATTCTTCACCGCCTCCATTTTCATTAGGTCTACCTCAACTCCCTCACTAGAGATGATTTGCCTAAGAAATGCCGACCTCAAAAAAACTCACACTTGATATATATGGAATACAATTGATGTTCTTTAAGGATTTGCAATACCACCCCCAAATGACCCCTATGATCACCCTTATTCTTCGAATATACTAAGATGTCATCAATGAAGAGAGTGACTAATGAACCTAGGTAATTTTGAAACACCCTATTCATTACGTCAATAAATGCCGCCGGTCCATTAGTGAGACCTAAAGACATTAAAAGAACTCATAGTGACCACATCTAGTTTGGAAGGTCATTTTTGGTACATCCTTACCTCTCACCCTAATTTTGTGATACCCCGACCTCAAGTCTATTTTTGAAAAGTAGCTCTCCCCTTGTAGTTTCTCAAACTAGTCGCCAATCCGTGGGAGAGGGTACTTATTCTTAATGGTGACCTTTGTTGAGTTTGCGGTAGTAAATACACATTGTCAAGGAACCATCCTTCTTCATTACAAACAATATCTGAGCAATCCAACACAAAATACTAAGACCTATAAATCCCTTGTCTACAAAATCCTTGAGTTGATCCTTCAATTTTGGCGGAGCCATCCAGTAAGGAGGAATTGAAATAGGATTCGTTGCCAGTAGCAAACTGATACTAAATTCAATTTCCCATTCGGAAGGAATTCCAGGAAGGTCATTAGGGAAAACCTCTGAAAATTCACTCACTACAGGGACCAACTCAATGTGATTAATTTCGATGTCTAAGTCTAGGACAATTACTATGTGATATAGACACCCCTTAGAGATCATTTTGCATGTGTTTAGACAAGAGATGATACGACATCTAGTAATTTCCGCCTTTCCACTCCACAACGGGTTGATTTGGTAAGTTAAATATCACTACTCGTGTCCTACAATCAATAGAGGAAAAACATGCATGCATCCAATCCATACCCAATATAATAGCTAAATCAAGCATAATAGCTAAATCAAGCATATCAAGTTCTACTAGATCAACATGAGAAACTCTATTGGGCAACATGATAGGAAAATATCTACAAACCTTTTTTGCAACAATCGACTCATTCACTAGTATAGACACTATAAAAAGTTCATGAACAATATCGGGTAAACTGTCAAACTTTTTAGCTACAAGAGGTGTAACAAATGACGACCTGCACCCAGATCATGTAAAGCATACACATATGTAGTAAGGCTTTCAACATACCGATCACCACGTCAATACAAGTCTCTTGCTCACCCCTAGAGTGGAGAGAATAGAAGTTGTTCTTCATGGGAGCATCACTAGAACCACTTGTTTGAGCTTGGGCACCCTTCTCTTGACCCTTTAAATTAGGACAATCTCTTACCTTCTGATCACTCTTTACACAACCAAATCAATTTCATGTTCCTACGAATAACTCATCAAAATGACCCTTTCCATACTCTACACATTTGGGTTTCTGAATTGGGGATTTCCCACTCCTTCCCTTTTGGGCAATAGGCTTAGGAACCTTATTATCATGAGCCGTAGAAAATTTTTATGGAACTTGATTAGGGAACCTTTTCTTGAATCTTGACTTGTCATGGATATCAAGCCTATTCCTTGTAGCAGCACCATCAAATGATCTTGCCCTATTAGCATCTCTACTTTTCCCCTTAGACCTTGCCTCCTCAAACTTTCTCGTATGTACCATAAGACAGCAAATATTCATGTTGTCATGTACCATGCGCGAATGACACTCCTCTTGTAAGTCCTCCAACACTCCCGTTACAAAATCGATCATTTGATCTCTAGGACCGAAAACAAAGGAAGGAGTATATTTTGACATTTTAATGAATTCCAAGGAGTATTCATAAACACTCCTTCTTCCTTGACGAAGTTTAATGAACTCCACCACTTTTTCCTCCCTCATTTCCCTAGAATAGAACAGATCTATAAAAGCCTTCTTAATGATCTCCCAAGTCAACGGACCACCCCTCTATGGCCTATTATCCCTCCATTGCACAAACTATGCTTTAGCCATGTCCTTTAGTTTGTAGATGGACAACTTGTCCTTCACACTTGTGGAAAATCACATAGCTAAAAGTATCTTAGAGACGTCATCTACAAATTCTCGGGGGTCTTCATCATCATTTTACCCATAGAAGGTAGGAGGGTTCATTCGAGTGAAGTCCCTTAGACGGGAAGCCATAGTAGTGAGTTGTTGATGGGGACCGGGTACAACCTCCCAATTCGCTAAGATGTCATAGTTTGGGCTTGAACCGTGGTGGCTTGATCCAATTGAATCAAGGCAGCCCTTATATCCTCATCCGTCAATGGTAGGGGATTGGACGGAGCTTTCTCCATATTATCATCTTCTTTAAGTGGATGAACTTGTTCGCCACAGGGAGGAGCTCCCGCATTGGCAATCACCTCTTTAAGTCTCCGAGCGGCATTCTTTTTAGTGTTCATTCTTCTTATAAACACAAAAATAGGATTAGATGCAAAATCACACAATAAGTATATTCTAATGGCACAATATGAGATTTCCAAGAAAGACAGTGATTCCTAGGCATCACATAGATTCCTATTCATAAGCGTGGCACGCTTCACAATTATGAATACAAACCTACATAGATGTGGTAGAGAGAGAGACATAACTTAATGGTATTCAACCGCATGCTCTAATACCAAGTTTGTCACATCAGGGTTTATCCCCTTGTTAGAAAACCGGTGTCATCGTCCTCATTTAAGACTAAGACTAGCCTCTTAGTCTCATATCATTACAATCATAGGTTGATAATGCAGAAAAATTAAAACTTTCATTACATCTACTTGGATATTTACATAGACCTCTGTATACACATAATATATACGTATCGAGTATACATAGACCCTTTGTATAGGAAGGTTACATAGCCTTCTACATTTATTGCACATATATATATTTAAGATAGAAAATAATTTCAAAGATTGTCTCATCTCATAACATCTAAACGATCATGACAACTTGGGCATAGCCCTACATGAAATGTAAAGAAGCCACATATAGGCTTATGCAAGTCGTACTCAAATGAAAATGGAATGAACATAAAAGTCATAGAAAAACGAAGGAAATTCATAAGCAAGATATTCGCATTGCCCTGGAAAAGTGAGGACCTACCCACTTGGATGATAGAGAATATCCAAGCCTTCTTCAAGTCGTTTGAAATGAGACTTCAACGACATGGACCTAAAATCTTTGGGAAAAAGGAAGAAAATAGGGTTATTACACTATTTGTACTAAGTATGAGATGATATGTACATATAAGAAAAAAAAACATGCTAAGAAGGGATATTTAGTCAAAACATGCCATTTTACCCTTTTAAAAAGTTTCATGCATAGTCAAGAAGTAATATCAATCAACCAAACATGCTTACTAACTCAAACAAGTAATATGTATACCAACATAAATGAACCCATAATCTACTACACCCCTATCAATAAGGAATAACATCACAAGCATGCATAAGAGTTAATTATATCATTATAAGCAAGACAACTACTCAATGAATCTTCATCAAGTCAACAAGTGCAATGACCAAGAAAAGCCCCATAACCTTACTCCATCAAGTAGGCTCAACAAGAAACCATAACCAATGTCCAACTTCACATAATATAACCTTTAAGGATACAGAACATCATACTTTACACCCCGATTTCATGTTTAAGAGGATAATCATCATCATATAATATCATGTATAGTATAGAATCAACATGTTCTTATCATATACATCATTATCATATGCATATATAATATCAAATTCCTAAAGACTTCATCAAGGCCAACTAGTGCAAGGCATAAGTAGAGTCACATACCCCTACCTATGCTAAGTTAAACCTCTCAAGTAACCCTAGTTAGTTTATACTTCATTACTTCTTTTTAGTTTAGGGAACACTTGCCTTAACTGACATAGACCACAAGACCTAAGTGTGGAATCTGGTGTTGTTAAACAGCTGGTCTACCGGCCAAAGTAAAACCAAACATAAACATAGCTTGCTAGATGGTCCACCAGCTAGTCTTTGTATTGGGGCAACATAGTTCAAGAACTAACAGATAGTATATTCCCTATTCATACCACTTGGTAGTTGTGCCCTCCTCTCATGGGAATCTATTGGATGATTATTCCAATTTGGGAAGTCAACATCTCATGTAGAACTATAGGGTGATCTTCCTCTTTGGGAAGTCATCACCTTCCTTTGTCAAGTTCACTCGGTACTAAGCTAACTACCTTTATTGAAATGTCTTTTAGTCCTTATTATCAATCATCACTTATTTAAGGTCGTAGGGTCTATACCTTGTACACTCATCATCATCAATAGCTCAATAAGAATTGTATGAGTATAAATTCTTTCATCACAATTCATATTGGTGAGGTTATCACAATAGATATCACTTCATAATAAGGCAAATTGGTATACATCATCATCCTTATAGCACTTACATCTTAATCAACCTCACAAACATAATCAAGACATTTACAATCAATTTCATACCACCCTATCAATCCTAAATAATGCATACTTTAACACAATCATCATGGCTTAATCACAATTAACCACAAGTTGAAGTAAGGAATAGAGATTACAAGACCTACCATGTCTCCATCATAGTTCATCCTAAAGGTCTTACCATCAACAAATAACTCAACCCAACAAGGTCATCACATCAAGTTAATTCAATTATCAACATGATAATATGGTTAGAAGAATTGTTACACCATACAATACTAACTCAAAGCTTAAGACAAGATACTTAGGTCAATTCTCATAACCTAGATCATTTCTCAAGAACTAGTATGAAAGACAAAAATTCACCCTAATATGATCATGATTAATTTAATAACATCATATCATAGGGATTTAACCAATTATAAAGTCAATTCAATCAATCTCAACCGAATTCACATCCAGATCAAACCTAGTGTTATGGGTTAAGGACCATATTTTTCAATTTGAACCAAACCATTACAGTTGATCATATAAAGTTAAAATACATGTTAATATATCCATTATATTCTATAAAAACCATAAACATCTCAATTCAAAACATCAAATTCGTAATCGACTAAAACCCACTTGAAAACTCAACTTTTAAAATTACTTTGAAGGACCACTTTGAGGAAAGAGGTCTCAAAGGTGAATTAGATATCATACCTTAAAATTTGATGAAGATTTGATTGTAAATTGACCCCTTTCAACTCCCAAAATCCCTTCCCTAGATAGTCTTCAATAGTTTCTTCCAATAGAGAGAGAAAGAAGAGAGAAGTAAGAGAGTTTATCTTGTGTGTTGTGTTTAAGTTAATGAGGGTTCGGGTCTTTATATTGGGGATTAATTAACTTATTTAGATTCCCTCAAACCCATAATTAATCACATAACCCCGTAACTAATCAAATGAAACAAACTTAAGTTGTGCAAGAAACTAGACCCTCACAGTCGAGACCCCAAACGACGGGCCGTCTGTGAGTCGATGGTCACTATGCCCTTCCGTGCTGCACAACCGTCCTTAAGTTCAAAATAGTTCATCTGATGGCCTCCAACATTTTGGATAAGTGTGGGACGACGGTTGGCATCAACTCTCCGTTGATCCACACAAGAGTCGTTCTTGCCTCTTGTGGTTGCACACTGCCTAGGTAGTGTTGCTTGCCATGTACTAGGGTCCTCCTCAAAGGCACTTGGTTGGTCCTTGTGGAGTCGTACCCGGATGTTTTGACCACGAATCATCTTTAACACTTTCTATACACCCTTCAACCTAATTTCATGGATTTTCGACTCCTAAAAGCTAGTCAAATAGGCTAAGGCACGCTAATACCCCTTAGAACTAGTTTCTGAACATCATGGACGTTCTTTGGCGTTTTAGTTCCTAAACTTCCTAAATGACCTATATTCATTAAAATAGGTCTTAATCAGTGTTTATACACCCATGTCACCTATGTTAGACTTTAAGACTTGTCTTGGATTTTCAAAGTGTTACAATGAGGCCCTCTTACCAAAGGTGATTCTAAGGCTCACTTGAGTGAGTCATGAAGCCCCCACCCATACAATACCTTCACACAAACCAAAGATATCCTACACACTACCTAATATAAGATTATTCTCATTCCAATAATTAAATTCCCTACCTAGAATTACTTTAAGACTCAGTAAGTAAGACATGAAGAGAACGCCCATACACCCTCTCTAAGCCTACCTAAGTAACCCTTAAAGCTACTATAGTTAGATATCTTTTCATTAACATACATTTACGTAATTCATTATGTTCATTAGTTCACTTAAGAACATTCAGCGATTGAGGACTTTCACATAATGGTCTTGGAGATGACCTAGGGAACCTATATACTAACATCTCAAAGCCTACTTGTGCATTGTCTTTATAGCGTCCCATTCCACTCCCTAAATTTCATAGTGCTTATTCAACACTAGCATGCATCTCATATGATTAGAATAGGAAATAACCGACATAGACAATACTAGATAGGCATCGAATTTGGAGTCTACCCTACTTTAATGGAGGGTGATCTACTTACTAATGGTAGAACTACGAAACATACCTTGTAGGCACATCGTTTAGAAATATCAAGGGTTTCTTTGTACTCCATTCTCATCTTTAAATAGAGATACTCCCCAATCATACTTACTCGGTTATAGCATTTCTTCTCATAGAGTAATTCAATAAAGGAGAATATAAAGAGGTACCATATCTTGTTCATTATCAAATCATATTACACATTACAAAAGGGTCCACTAAGGCTGCCTAGAATGGTTATTAAGATAGCTCAATGACTTTCCTAAGGACTATTACCTGTCATTCGAGCCAACAAACCCTAACTCCATCATTAACACGAGTAGGATACCATTACTGTTTTCAACTTCAAGAATATCATAATTGTCCATCTAGGTTGAAGGTTCCACATAAATGACCATCTTTTATATGTTCAAGGTCACATTTACTTAACACATATTCATTGATGACAAAGTTGATTTAGACGACTAAGTCAAGGTTCCATATCCATATTTTTCATGTATCAAGTAAGGGACACAAGTATACAAAAACAAGACACACATGCATTATATTTTAACAAATTGCACATAATTTAAGAAGCACATTGGGACAACAAACTATACTTGCTCGTTACCCTACACTCTTCTATAGGAACATCAACATAACTCATATATCAATAGCCTAATACAATAAACATATGAATTCAATAAGATCAAGCCATGATCAAATCACTCACATTAGAGCCAAAATTAGGATTTCATGATTTGCATGGGTGCATAGGGAATTAGATGGAAAATCATTCAATTAACACTAATTCAATCATAATCATTGTTTCATATCTTTTTATGCAAGAACCCATGGCTAGAATTCAATGTAGAAGATTTCATGTTTTGGATCCTCTTTACAAATCATTGCAATTTACTCGTTAAAGAAGGAGGATTTAAGTATGAAGCCCCATACTTTAATTGTGAATAAAATCCCACAAAATTGATGGAGAAAAACATGGAAAATCAGTCTTCTTCCTTGGAGCTTGAAGGCTTCATCAATAGAGGCTTTTGGAGAGAATGATTGGATAGGTTTTGTTATATACTTATGAGTTTTGATTTGAAGAATGAATTTGGGCTGAAAATGTTCAATAACCGCCTATAATATGTCAACTAATTACCCAAACGACCCCTGCACTTATAGGACCTTTAAACCAACTAAAACTAAACATGAATTTTTGGACATTTCATCAGGAAACAAGTCCACTACGCGGAGCTTCTCCCGCATGATTTTTGAAAATAAATTTAGAAAAATTTGAGTCCTCCTTGTGTCCGAAACACGAAGATACTTTTGGATTTTGGTGGACCAAGTCCTCGACATGGATTGGTTTCCTCAATGTCTAATTTGTTGATTCCTTGGGCAGCTTGCTCGCTAAAGGCTTGATCCTCCTCAAGGAACCTTTGGTTGGTCCATGGGGAATTTTTCCCAGACGTTTCCAACCCAAATAATCTTTTATACATGTTATTAACCTCTAAAATCAATTTGAACTCCATAAAACACAACCATGGGTTTTTGCATCAAAACATTTTGATGAATTTAATATGTTATTTTCAATGCTAGTTGATGATTTTAAAATCAAAACCCAATGAACCCATGCTCATGTAAATTCTAAACTTTTTGCTTATGGAGTGGGTTTGGTGTCATGTTTAAATAATCTTAGAGTAGTGTTTCTTTATGTTGTATGTTGAATATTTACTGCCTTATTATTCTTATTTATGTTGATTTTATGAAATATTGAGAAAAGGTGGTAAAGGATTGGATGAAGGGTAAATTGTTTATTCTTGATTAGTTTTTATTGAAGTAATCTTGAGTGGTATGGTCCACCTTTTGGTGGAGGTGTTTATTTGAAATATATGAACATTTATAAGTATGTGTATTATGAGTATGTCCTTGAAGGCATAGTATGTGAAGTAATGTGATGCTTTTTATGTACATGCATGATATGTTTTAGGATGTTGAAAATGTGTATCTTGAAGAGGTTAGGTCTAAATGAAAAATATGTATATGTGAAGCATGATAGTTGTGAATTGTGATAAATGTGGGTATGATCATGTCTAGAAGACAAGGTTATGGATTATGGTGATTATGTGAAAGGTGTGCTCACATGTACTCACACACACGCACTTTGAATGTATGAATGAATTTATGAATGAAATGGGGGATTGTAAGATAGACACTCTTCATGAGTAAAGATGAAGTTTCTAGACCATTCCATACTATTCTTAAAGAACTCTAGTAATGCAAAGTGAGATTTTAGGGTGAACACTCTTTGTGAGTTGAGATAATGTGTTTAGTAGAAATCTCACTATTCCCAAGAGCTTTCCAAGATAGGTTGGAGGTTGGATACCCTTTGTGAGTTGAGATTTTGTATTCAAAGAAACCTCTGGGGATACATACTCTACGGTAGTTGTGATGTGGTACTAAATAGTTATCCCTTAACCTATATTATATGAATGTTTAAAACTCTGTGTGGGGGTTATGCTTATCATCAGGAAGATTTGAACAAGGGGTGGGTACACTTCGTGAGTAGAGATGTTGTATCAAACATACCTATTGAGATGAGTGATCCTCGTCAGTGGAGAATGAGTAAGTTAGTAGCAATCATCTTATCCCTTAGCTATGCGCCCGCATAGGTATAGCTAGTGGAGATCCGTGTAGAGGCTAAAGAGACTCTACCTTAGGAAAGTAGGGATTCCTCATCTGGTAGGAGTTAATGCCGGGATTCCATGTCTAGTTCTCATGGTCTATATCAGTTAAAACTAGCCCCTACAAATGAATGTAAATGAACTGAGTCTTCTTAAGGTGTACTACTTTGGCTAGGTGGTGGAATGGGACGTTATTTATCCATAGCACATGTAGACATTTGGAGGGATTCTTGGTATGTCCTTATATGAAAATGTATGAATGGGTCATTATATGATGTAAATGAAGTAATGTGACTTTAGGTCTAATTTTAAGAAAGCATGTTATTACTATGTCTTGTATGATAAAAAAAAAGTGATGCATATGATGATTGTGATGTGCCTAGTCTAAGGGAAGTCTCAAGGAGCGCTAAGGTTGGAGTAGTAGTATAGGATGCTACTTTCACATTGCACTAAGGGTAACTTTAGGGTTGTCTTGGAGAATGGTCTTTATGTGAAGTTTCATAAATGCATGTATGTTCCTCTAGTGTCTTTAGTATTGAATGTTGATTAATAAATTAAATGAAGCATGATTATCTTTGGTATTCCTAAGGATCACTTAGTATGTATTGAAGAGGTTGTATGGGTGATATCTTAAAGTTTTACCAAGAAGAGTCTTACGATAACTTGGGATAGAAATAGTTGATATGTTAAAATGGGTTTACTGTAAGTTCGACTTTGTGCAAGAAAATGGATGTTTTACCTTATGTGTTAAATTATTATTTACATGATGTTTTGTGACTTGATTCATGAAGGTTTTTATCAAAATAGCATGACTAGTATGTTTCAACTAAAATGTCCCATTTTGCATGTTTTTTGCATAATGCCATACTTAGTATAATGTTTGTACTAACCTCATACTATTCTATATCTCTATAAGTATAGGTTGAAGACAAGTGGAGATTTGTATGAGGGCAAAGCTTGGGAAGTCGACTCTCTCAAGATTGGTATGTACTCATATATTTGAGGACATAGTCTATGTTTCTTCAGTTTTTTCTTTAAGACTTTGTATAAGACTTACTTATATTTCATTCAATGTAAAGGGTCGTGACCTAAGATATTGAAGATGTTTCTTTAAGTTCGCTTGCGACGATGAGACTTGTTCCTTAGTCTTTTATTAAGCAGTTATTTTATATATATTGTTGTGAAAAGTTTTAATTCCGCACTACTTTTCATACTTATGTAATGAATGATAGGTAAGAGGCTTGTGCAAGACCTCCATGAAGTCAAGTACATCGTGTGGCGACTTGAGAGTGCTATTTCTTTTGGGGGGTACTTTTGGGTCATTAGAAACGTGGGATATAAAGATCATGAATTTCTCTTAGATAATTAGGTTTAATTTGTATATATGGTAGGGGTATACATAGAAACCATGTTTGGTCACTATATCGAAAGAAATCGTAATTCTCAGTACTTGGTCCAACATATCCTCACTCAACAATTTAGTTAGGTTGTCATTTGTTGTAGACGAATAAAGATTGTAAGACCATAATCATACATTTAACCATGTGATCATTGATTCAATAGTTATTAAGCATCCATTTAAATTAAATAAATTGAACTTTTAGATTATAAAATAAATCACTGTTGAAATCTTAATAACACTTGCGTTTAGCTGAAAGTATTGGAACAATTAAGTTATTCTAATTGTAAGTCTATGTGGGTACGATATCCGACTATTTAGAAGAGACACTTCATATTTGAACGTTCACGTACACTTACGTGTGCGATTTGAACACAACAAGTGTTTTGCACCGCTGCAGGAGAACTTTAGAATTAGGAAGTACATTATTTTTCTAATTTGTGAAGTAAAAAAGCAAGTGTTGACAAGTTGATCTTAGAAATTCATTTTGTAGTTAGTATTGAAAGTCCAAACTGGACGACGATCAAGGATTAGTAGAGACCCTAGCTGAACCAAAAAGATTCTTTCAATACTGGAGAAAGCAAAGAAGACTCACTTAGCCAGTCCCACTTTTTGATAGTGAACAAACTTCTCCAGTAGCAAGAGTTGAGCAAGAGGAACTTCCGGTTGTGGCTGAGATAAAAGTATAAGACGTTGCAATCCGACGTACCACCAATATGAATTATTGCATTCAAAACCTGAAGCTAGTGGGAGGTTTGAACTGAAGCAGAGTATGGTGAAGCTATTTCACACTAATGGGCAGTTCAGTAGGCTGTCACACGAGGATCCAACAATCTATATACAGAATTTCCTCCAGATTACTGATACTTACACTCTAGCTGGAGTCAATGTGTATTATGTGAGGCTCACTCTAATTCTTTTTTCTCTTCTTGGGGAAGCAAAAAGATGGTTAATTTATGATCCCATTAACTTTATTACCTCTTGGACGATCTTGCATAGAAGTTCCTTATCAGATTTTTCCCATCTGGAATACAATAAAGTTAAGGAGCGACACTTGAATTTCAAACAAAAAGGAGGAGGGAACTTGTACCAATCTTTAAACAGGATCAAACTAATGATGGTGTTAATGTTTTTTCCACATCATCACTCTAACGAGGTGTTGGTCATACCTTCATTGAAGGATTACAACCTAACACCAAAACATTACTTGATTTAGTTGCAGGTTAAAAGACTTTGCATAAGACTTATGTTGATCTATTTACCTTGCTGAATAAGATCTCACATGGTAACCCTTAATGTAACATAGGAGGAGCGAAACCTAGGATACAGAAAACTGCAGGTATGCTAGAAGTAGATGTAGTGACTGCCTTAAATGCATAGATTTTTGTGATGTCAAACATGATGAACACCCACTTAAGAAATCTATCATTGGAAAAATAACCCGCTCAGGTGAATGTGTTCCAACAACCACCAACTTGGTGTAAAAACTATGGGGGTGGTAATCGTAGATAAAAGGTATGTGGTGCGAATTAGGATTCTTTGAATTTTGTAGGAAATGCACAACGTGGAGGAGGCCAACAGAATGATGAAAATTCTTACAATCCTAGTTAGCTTAACCATCCAAATTTCACATAGGGAGGTAATCAAAATCAGGCCCAAGGCCAAAATCAATATAGACCCAAGAAAATGCACATGGGTGTTAACCACAAGCTAAACGGCAGCATCAAAACAAGTAGTCTTATAACATGAGCCTGGAAGAGATGTTGAAAAATAATATGGTTGATCAAGCTCAGTTAGCTGCTCATGTGAGAAATAATCAACTAGCTACAGAATTAGGAGAAATAATATTGGCAGTTTGCTACAACCCAGAACTCACGACCTCAAGGAGGGCTGTTGGCAAACACTATCTAAATGTCAAGTAGGTAAATACGGTAGGTACACACAGTGGTTTGTAGTTTTAGGAGTTAGCTCTAAATAAAAGAAATGGTGTTTCTGTGAGTAAAGAGAGTAAACCCAAGGAGAGTGAGGTTGTTGCACGAGAAGATAGAGTGCAACCCATAGTGAAACTATCTCCTGAATTCCATTAAAATTTCAACAAACAAAATAAGGATGAATGTTTTGGTAAGTTTCTCTCTATTTTGAATCAAGTTCATATAAATTTTCCAGTGGTAGATGTTTTGCAGGGTATACTCAGGTATGCTAAATATGTGAAGGATATTGAGGAAAAGAAAAGAAGGCTGACTGAACATAAGATTGTTCCACTTACTTAAGAGTGTAACTCTCAAATCTAATATAAGTTGTCCACCAAACTGAAAGAACTGGGTAGCTTTATGGTTGAGATCACTATAGGTTAGGGCATCCATGCGTGAGGATTGTGTGATTTAAGAGCCAACGTAAATTTGATGCCCACTTTGTTGTATAAAAAAATTGTGGTTGGGTAGTCCTAAACCAACTACCATCATCTTATAGTTGGGTGATAGATTTGTTGATCGGCCTGAGGGTACTGTGGAGAATGTTTTATTGTAAGTGGGATTTTTGATATTCCTCGTAGACTTCATAGAGCTGAATTTTTAGCCAGTTATTGAGGTCCTATTCATTTTTGTAAAATCGTTATTAGGTACAGGGTGACTATAGATGTAGAATTTGGAAACTCACTCTGTGAGCATATGACAATGTGGAGATGATCGATGTGTGCAAGGATTAAAGCTACCAGAAGTACATAAAGAGTTGTCTGCACTAATGTTTATTGATCTTGAGAAACAGGCTCGGTATTTATTATTCCAAGGACATGTTAGAGCGAGTGCTATTAGGAGATTATATCTATGGGGATGCTGAGGCGCATGAAATGCTACAATTTCTTTGTCACGACCCAAACCCGAGCCACGACTGGCACCCACACTTACCCTCCTATGTGAGCAAACCAACCAATCTAAACCTTAACATTTCAATTTAATATCAACAGAAATAATGCGGAAGACTTAAACTCATTAATAAAAAGACAATTCAATAACTTCTAAAATTCAACATCTATTATTCCCCAAAATCTGGAAGTCATCACCACAAGAACATCTATGGTCAAATTACTAAACTAAGAGTATTCTAAGAAACTAAAATAAACAAAAGCTAGTCCATGCCGGAACTTCAAGGCATCAAGACATGAGGAAGAAGATCCAGTCCAAGCTAGAAGCATTAGCTCACCCTGAAATCCGGTGTAATGAAGACTGGCTAGAGTTGCGGTTGAGTTGAAGACGATGGTACGTTTGCTGCATTCCACAAATAACAAGGAAAACAAATACAAGTAGGGGTCAGTACAAAACACGGGTACTGAGTAGGTATCATCGGCCAACTCAAAATAGAAAACAGTATATATCAGATAATATCATAAATCAACTACAATACTCAACATGTAGCAATAACAAGTTCTATAATCATTAATAAGCACCGTCGAGTTCACACATGAGGACTCAAGCCTCAATACCATACTCTGTTGGGAATTAGGTTCATTAGATTGAGTATATTAACATCTTTCAAGATTCTTTATCTTTATTCCTCTTGTGTCGGTACGTGACACTCCGCTCCCCTACTACTATGTGTCGGTACGTGACACTCCGATCCCCTAATTCTACGTGTCGGTTCGTGACACCCGATCCCCTAATTCTACGTGTCGGTTCGTGACACCCGATTCCCTCATTCTACGTCTCTGTTCGTGAGACCCGATCCCCTAATTCTACGTGTTGGTTCATGACACCCGCTCCACTAATTTCATTCTATTAATTCATCAATCCTTCTTTATACCAAGGCATCA
>NC_028644.1:38912373-38912634 GCF_001406875.1 Solanum pennellii
TTTTAACTCCCTTAACTCTGCTGGAGCCATTCTATAAGGGGGTATGGAAATGGGACGAGTACCCGGTTCCAAATCAATGTAAAAGTCAATATCTCTATCCGGGGGCATACCAGGGAGGTCTGCAGGAAATACATCCAGAAACTCACGAACTACCGAAACCGACTCAATCGAAGGTACTTGGGTAGTATCATCCCTGAGGTGTGCCAAGAACGCTAAACACCCTTTACTAACCATTTTCTTAGCACGAAGAAAGGAGATGAT
>NC_028644.1:38916565-38921262 GCF_001406875.1 Solanum pennellii
TCACAGAGTTCAGAGACTCAATTCCTACTAAAGGGTCTGCGACGGTCCGTCGTGCCCACGACGGTTCGTCCTGCAGGTCCGTCGCCAAGTTCAGAGAGTCTATTTCAGTACCCAAATTTCAGAAGTCTAAGTCTTTTGGAACGAGACACCCTCGACGGCCCGTCGTGCCCATGACGGTCCGTCGTGGGTTCCGTCGACTCACACAGTGTTTCCAGAAATAAAATCTGCTGCTTAAAACGACTAAACAGGTCGTTACATTCTTTATCTGGCAACTGTAGGTACACCAAGAGATCACTAGGAGCCTTTATATCGGGTATTGAGTGCTCCACCCAACCCTTCCATCGAAGAAGCACCCAATCTTTAGTTAAAACCATCACCAGCCCACCTAGGTATGCATTTTTGGCTAGAGACAAAACTGTCTTTGATTTCGTGTATTTAGACATTTTATCCAATTCTAAGGTCCATAGATCATTAGCTTGTATATCACTCAACCAAATGGATTGGAATTATTCCCACAAGGAGTAGTACATATTTGAGAATCGATGACCAAATTTTAATATGGTCAAATTAATCATAGCTAAAAACATTTACGAATAAAAGCATATTTCAAGTTTGGGGTTACACAAGAGTCAAATATTAGAGTTGTTTTTATTGTAATTATCAACTATTTTAGCAAATAAATCAAAAATAACAAATATAAAGATGGGTTCTTGGGATATGATCGGATTATGGACTAAGGTAGACAAATGGGTAATTTCAATTAATAGTTAATAGATGTAAATGAGTAAATAAGCTATACTTATGTGGGAATAAACTCTCAGGTGAACAATTTACCCGGAATCAAAAAGGTTTCTCTCGAACACCAATAAGCAACAATTTAGAACTACCTTCTCTAACAACATGCAATTTATAGAAAGTGAAATCACTAGACTTTCTTAATTTGTTATTTATGAATTATGGTATGATCATAACATATTTTAAAGCATTCAAAACACACAACTCATTTTCTATATGAACATAGGACCTTTAAATGATGAACATAATTTTAAAACAACTCGAACAAAAAGTTTGAAATTTGCTCCTTAAAGAGCTCTTCCCCCAATACTTAGTTTATTTTTCAGTCTTTCTCTTCTTCTTTTTGTGTAGTTAAATGATATCCTTAATCCTATGTATTACTTACAAGTGCAATGATTCATTATAGTCCCATACCTACAAAAAATCGAGCAAGTAATCCAATATACTAGGGAAATGATTTGGTTACCGTTAATACAAATTATTCTTTCCATTCATGTTGAGTTGGGCATGAAATCTATATAAGCCAATATTTATTGGCTAGGCCACTTATTTCATCATTTTCATATTATGGAGATTATGGGACATTGATTGGACATTATGTTTTACTCCCCTTTATTGGCATAATATAAGAAATCATTATAAGCCAACTGTTATTTGGCTATGCCCCTTCTTTGGTCATTTGAATAACGTGAAGATATTGGAGCGTATATATTGATTTGCCAATAACTTATTAAAACTTCATTCTTATCAATCACAAATGATTTGACATACTTAGACTCTTGCTTTCTAAGCTCACTTTGAACTTACATTTGATCTTTTTTCTTTCTTACTTTCTTAAAGAAATCTTTAGCATTAAGATCATGCGAACTAACATGAAATCTAATGTATGCCCCACACCGAAAAGGGGTGGTTCACCGATCAAAGTTAACCTAGATCATGTGATCTAAACATGAAATCCAGTGTCTTCCCCAGAACAAAAAGGGGTGGTTCACCGGTTAAAGTGAAACCAAGTTCAATGTCTTCCACATACAAAAATAATGTGGTTTACGACTATAGTGAACCGAGTACTTTCTTTCATCATTGAACTGACAAAGATCATGTGAGCTTAACATGAAATCATGTGTCTGCCCCACACCGACAAGGGGTGGTTTCACGGGCCAAAGTGAAACTGTATCATACCTAGATCTCTTAGGTGGAATCCAATAGCTAGTTCCTATGCTGGCAACATAGTTCGAAGACTAGGAGACAAACATATACTACTTATCCACCTATGTGGTAGACTCATCTCATGAGGCTTACATGTGTTGGCACTAGCTCATTGCTAGTCTATCGGTGCTTTTCTGAACTCTTTTTTCTTTACATCTTTTATAGTTGACTCAAACATTATGGAAGCTTGCTTTTAGTTATGAGGTTTACTTAACTCTTTGGATAACCGGACATCCCTTTCTTTGCTTGATGAATGTGAACTTAAGTCTTACATTATCATTATTGTGTGAGTGAGACTTGTCTCACGAATTGTAACACCCTCTTATTTGAGTATCTTTTGCATAATTGTTTAGGTCACTTTAATAATTCTTAACTTTTAACTATGTCATTACTCACCTTATCTTGTTCAATGACATTTGATAACTTTATACCACTCTTTATGAACATTTTAAACTTTATTAAATGTGCAAATATTCACTATTTCATTCATATAGTGTATGTTGGGAATTGTCCCAATCATTGGCATAACGCTTGTTATTAGTTTGATTGAGTTACATTGGTCATGCTTAATATTATTATGTATTTTTCCTCACAAGTAACATTATAATTTATGTTGTCCATGTAAGATTGGTGTGATTTAGTCATTAGCCAACTTTATATCATATTTTGGAAATACTATTGGTAGCCAATTTATTGGCATAAACCAAACATTCACTAAACACTTGTCAAGATATTATCACTAGCCAATCCCATAACTTTATGTATATACTATACTAATCTCTTTATCTTAAGAATCAAACTTTTTGCATTTGATTAGCTTAAAAGAACAATTCAGTGTTAGATTGGCCAAGCTATAAAGTTTATTTGGCATTGGAGATTCATTAATTTGCTTTGATTCACATTTTATTTTTTCTTGGAAATATTGCATTCCAAACACTTACACAACATATCTACTGTGAACACAAAGATAAATATTTTAATATTAATCCCTTTCAACAGTAAATTGAATTTCATAAAAAACTTATAACAATTTCATCTTCTCGAACACAATTGGGCATTTATAATATTGATCTAACCTATATGTCTTATTTGACATTATTAAATCATAGAAACGTGCACATAATGATTAGTTAGCACCATATACCAACAACATGCTCGAGATTTTTTATTATATATACTACTAGAAGTCGAAAATAGGGAGAACTAGGGAGATGAACATTCAAAAGTTTCATTGGGAACAACCCTAGTCTGAGATCTCTTGATTTCAAAACGTTTGAAAAGCCTCTTGGGGAAAGCAAACAAAGAGAGAAAACCCATACCTTATGTAGAATTGAATATACGAAGATCACCTTGCACGAACACCTTGAAGAATACCTTGAAATCACATGAGAGAACTTTTCTGTTTTTCTTCATTTTGCTCACTTTTTTCTCACGAGTGCGTACTATTTTTAGTCATGAGTTTTCTAGTGTTTGAACGTTAGTATAAGTCTTAGGAACTGATATTGACTAATTCAAATTAGGATAATTAAGTTAATTAAATAAATTAATTAGTTAATTACTAAAACTCCCCTCCTAAGTTGACTAAAAAATAGGAGAGCATTTGACTTAGTCAAATATAAATTTTCCTAAGGGTCTCGGCCTAGCTTGTGAATATTCATTAATTAATTAAGTTTCTAATTAAACTAATTAAGGTACCTAGGGTAATTAATAAAGCACCCCTAAGTCATTAGGACCATAACTAACCCTTTTGGACCATCCTAGGTTAGGTACTAGGTTGTCTCTTAGTTAGTTACACGGTTTGGTGTCACCCTACTAGGTCATAGGTTTTTGGGTCCCTTAGTAATTTTTTTGTTGGTCCTAGGTTAGTTAGTTAGTTAGGTAACTTATTTAGAGTAGTTTTGTTAGGGAGTTTGGGAACACATGGATGGACCCGTCCGCACGCCTGCCCCTAACTACCCTAACCGAATTCGGTTAGGGTGGTCGTGTGGTCCCTCCCCCTGGCCGGTTTCACATGTGCTTGCACATGTGTTACTTGTACTTTCCTAACCAACACTTGGATGCGTAGTACCTCATGTGTTTGGTTGAGAATTAATATGTGTATTTTTAGCTTAGGGTTTTCATTCCACGTACATTTCTTAGACAACCCAATTTTTTAATATACACCCTTGTGTATATATAGAAATTCGTTAACACCCTTAAGCCAATATTTTCTAATATGCCTAACATTACTCAATACTGGGCATTGATATTCCTATGTACCCCCAATACCTATTCTTAAAACTTTATAGGCTCTTAACTAGACGAGTACATTTTCTAGAATGTTACACAAGCCTTCTTCAAGTCGTCTCAAATGAGCCTTCAATGACCAAAACCTAAAATGATTGGGAAAAAGGAAGAAAATGGGTTTAGTACGCCACTTGTACTAAGTATGAGACCATATGCATGGAACGACCTGTTTAGTCGTTTTGAGCAGCAGATTTTATTTCGGGAAAAACTGGCTGAGTCGACGGATCCCACGACGGACTGTCATTGGCACGACGGACTGTCGTGGGGGTCTCGTTCCAAAACACTTAGAATTCTGAAATTTGGTTACTGAAATCGACTCTCTGAAATTCGTAACGGAATGGCAGGACGGACCTTCGTGGGCACGACGGACCGTCACACATCTTCCACAGAAATTAACTCTCTGAACTTTG
>NC_028644.1:38925367-38925936 GCF_001406875.1 Solanum pennellii
TTCGATCAGTTACAAGGTGCTTGTGTCTTCTCTAAGATTGACTTGAGATCCAGTTATCATCAATTGAAAATACGGGCAACGAATGTGCCAAAGACTGCTTTTTGAACAAGGTATGGGCATTACGAATTTGTGGTAATGTCTTTTGGTCTTACGAATGCCCCGGCTGCTTTCATGAGCTTGATGAACGGGATTTTTAAGCCATATCTGGATCTCTTTGTGATCGTATTTATTGATGATATACTGATATACTCCAAGAGTAAGAAGGAACATGAGGATCATTTGAGAATTGTGTTGGAAGTGTTAAGGGAGAAAAGGCTTTATGCCAAATTCTCCAAGTGTGAGTTTTGGCTAGATTCAGTGTCCTTCTTGGGGCACGTGGTTTCTAAGGATGGGGTGATGGTTGATCCTTCTAAGATTGAAACAGTGAGAAATTGGGTAAGACCTACTAATGTGTCCGAAATAAGGAGCTTTGTATGTTTAGCCAGCTACTATTGTCGCTTTGTCAAGGGATTCTCTTCTATTGCTTCCCAATTGACGAACATGACTAAGCAGAATGTTCCATTTGTATG
>NC_028644.1:38927031-38929402 GCF_001406875.1 Solanum pennellii
GGAAAGGCTAATGTGGTGGCAGACGCCTTAAGTAGAAAAGCAGGGAGCATGGGTAGTTTAGCTCACTTACAAGCTTCTAGACGCCCATTGGCTAGAGAGGTTCAGACTCTGGCTAATGACCTTATGAAGCTAGAAGTAAATGAGAAGGGAGGATTTTTGGGCAGTGTGGAGGCGAGATCCTCTTTTCTTGACAAGATCAAGGGAAAACAGTTTGATGATGAGAAGCTAAGCCGAATTCGGGATATGGTGTTGCGAGGAGAGGCTAAAGAAGCAATAATGGATGAGGAAGGTGTTTTGAGAATTAAGGGAAGGGTATGTGTGCCCCGTGTTGATGATTTGATCCACACTATTCTTACAGAGGCTCATAGTTCCGGATATTCTATACATCCTGGTGCAACCAAGATGTACCGTGACCTAAAGCAACACTTTTGGTGGAGTAGAATGAAGCGCGACATTGTTGATTTTGTTGCCAAATGTCCAAATTGTCAGCAAGTAAAGTATGAACACCAGAGGCCCGGAGGAACACTTCAGAGAATGCCCATTCCCGAATGGAAGTGGGAAAGGATTGCAATGGACTTTGTGGTTGGTCTTCCAAAGACATTGGGTAAGTTTGATTCTATTTGGGTAATTGTGGATAGGTTAACTAAGTCTGCTCACTTCATTCCGGTCAAGGTGACTTACAATGCAGAAAAGTTAGCCAAACTCTATATCTCAGAGATTGTTCGATTGCATGGAGTTCCACTCTCCATCATATCAGATAGAGGTACGCAGTTTACTTCTAAGTTTTGGAGAACATTGCATGCTGAATTAGGTACTAGGTTGGACCTTAGTACTGCATTTCACCCTCAGACCGATGGACAGTCTGAGCGAACGATTCAAGTATTGGAGGATATGCTTCGTGCATGTGTGATAGAATTTGGTGGTCATTGGGATAACTTCTTACCCTTAGCGGAGTTTTCATACAATAATAGCTATCACTCAAGTATTGATATGGCTCCTTTCGAAGCATTGTATGGGAGGAGATGTAGGTCTCCCATTGGTTGGTTTGATGCATTTGAGGTTAGACCTTGGGGTACTGACCTTTTGAGGGATTCATTAGAGAAGGTGAAATCTATTCAAGAAAAGCTTTTAGCGGCGCAAAGTAGGCAAAAGGAATATGCAGATCGAAAGGTTAGAGACTTGGAGTTTATGGAGGGTGAGCAAGTCTTGCTGAAGGTTTCGCCCATGAAAGGGGTGATGCGGTTTGGTAAAAGAGGTAAACTAAGCCCAAGGTATATTGGACCATTTGAAGTACTTAAGCGAGTAGGGGAGGTGGCTTATGAATTAGCCTTGCCTCCAGGGCTGTCAGGAGTGCATCCGGTATTTCATGTGTCTATGTTGAAAAGATACCATGGGGATGGAAACTACATCATTCGTTGGGATTCAGTTCTGCTTGATGAAAATTTGACTTATGAGGAGGGGCCTGTTGCCATTGTAGATAGAGAAATTCGCAAGTTGAGATCAAGGGAGATTGCATCCATCAAAGTTCAATGGAAGAATCAACCAGTTGAAGAGTCCACTTGGGAGAAGGAGGCTGATATGCAAGAAAGATACCCACACCTGTTTACAGATTCAGGTACTCCTTTTCGCCCTTGTCTTTCTTCTTGTGATCGTTCGAGGACGAACGATGGATAAATTGGTATCTATTGTAACGACCTGTTTAGTCGTTTTGAGCAGCAGATTTTATTTCGGGAAAAACTGGCTGAGTCGACGGATCCCATGACGGACTGTCATGGTCACGACGGACCGTCGTGGTGGTCTCTTTCCAAAACACTTAGAATTCTGGAATTTGGGTACTGAAATCAACTCTCTGAACTTCGTAACGGAATGGCAGGACGGACCGTCGTGGGCACGACGGACCGTCACACATCTTCCACAGAAATTAACTCTCTGAACTTTGTGACGGAAGCAGCAGGACGGACCGTCGCAGGCACGACGGGCCGTCACAGGCTGCGTAACCCTGACTGGGTCGGATTTCTGTCAAATATTTTAAGGGGCGTTTTGGACTATTCCTGCTTATAATTATAAAGTTAGTGGTTTAATGGTAATAATTCAATTACTTGGGGGTAAAAGAGATAACCTTGAAACAATTAGTGGGGTATTTTATCATCTTTATTACTTAATTATATGCTAATTAGGGTAAAAGAAAGAGGGTTTTGAGTAAGAAAAGTAAAAAGGAACAGAGAGAGAAAGGGAAGGACGATCGATCAAGAAGAGAGAACGCAAGGAAAGCAAAGGTTTTGGGAAGATAGCTTGTTTGATCGCGATTCTTCGGTGGAGGTAGGTTATGGTTTATGCTATTTCATAGTAAACTCTTAATAGCGAATGATAT
>NC_028644.1:38929902-38975857 GCF_001406875.1 Solanum pennellii
TCCCAAAAGAGTATGGTGTGGAGGCTTGAGTCCTCATAGATGTGGTTGGTGATATTGTAAATGATTCTTATACTTGTTGCTATCACCTGTTGAGAATATTAGTTGATTTTATGTTATTATCTGATATATACTGTTTTCTATTTTGAGTTGGCCGATGATACCTACTCAGTACCCGTGTTTTGTACTGACCCCTACTTGTATTTGTTTTTCTTTGTTATTTGTGGAGTGCAGCAAACGTACCATCGTCTTCAACTCAACCACAACTCTAGCCAGTCTTCATCACGTCGGATCTCAGGGTGAGCTAATGCTTCTAGCTTGGACTGGATCATCTCCTTCATGTCTTGATGCCTTGAAGTTCCGGCATGGACTAGCTTTTTACTTATTTTAGCTTCTTAGATACTCTTAGATTACAAATTTGAGGATAGATGTTCTTGTGGTGATGACTTCAAGATTTTGGGGATAATGATTGATAAATTTTAGAAGTTATTTAATTGATTTCATTAATGAGTTAAAGTCCTCCGCATTATGTTTTGTTATTTATGGTTGAAATGTTGGGGTTTAGATTGGTTGGTTCTTCTTGTTCTTGAACTATGTTTCCCTAATAGGAATACTATTTAGTGGATCCACGTAATTGCTATATTTTATGTTTTATTACTGCCTTGACAAGGAGTCCGCCTTCTTTCGGTGTAGTGTTTTATTACATTGGATTCCACACTAGCTTATGTGGTCTATTTTGGTTAGGGAGAGATGTTCCCAAAAGGTAAAATGAATTAAAGGATTGAACTCTAACTAATATAACCGCAGGGGTCTATATTAGTCTAGGTAGGGGTATGGGACTCTACCTAAGCAGTGCACTAGTTAGCCTTGAGGGGAGTCTTAGGAGGATGCTCTTATATATGTTTATGTTATGATGATATGTGATATTTAAGTGATAAACTTGCACATAGTTGATACTAAATGTTGATTAGTTCACTTATGAGTATGTGTTGGGTCATATTGTTAATGTAAGATGAAATGTATATCTAAAGATTATATTATGTGAAGTTAGATATCGGTTATTGTTTCTTGTTGAGGCTACTTTATTGAGTAAGGTTATGGGGCTTTGCTTGGTCATTGAACTTTTTGACTTGATAAGGATTCACGTGTATCCTCATCAAGTCAAAAAGTTCAATGACCAAGCAAAGCCCCATAGCCTTACTCAATAAAGTAGCCTCAACAAGAAACAATAACCGATATCTAACTTCACATAATATAATCTTTAGATATACATTTCATCTTACTTTAACAATATAACCCAACACATACTCATAAGTGAACTAATCAACACTTATTATCAACTATGTGCAAGTTTATCATATAAATATCACATATCATCATAACATAAACATATATAAGAGCATCCTCCTAAGACTCCCCTCAAGGCTAACTAGTGCACTGCTTAGGTAGAGTCCCATACCCCTACCTAGACTAATATAGACCCCTGCGGTTATCTTAGTTAGAGTTCAATCCTTTAATTCATTTTACCTTTTGGGAACATCTCTCCCTAACCAAAATAGACCACATAAGCTAGTGTGGAATCCAATGTAATAAAACACCACACCGAAAGAAGGCGGACTACTTGTCAAGGCAGTAATAAAACATAAAATATAGCAATTACGTGGATCCACTAAATAGTATTCCTATTAGGGAAACATAGTTCAAGAACAAGAAGATATAGTTGGGACAATCTTTATGCTCCATGAATTATAGTCTCCAATCTCAAGAGTAATTTAGTGCTCCTACCTTCCCTATGTGGAAGGGACATTCCTCAATCTAGCTCACTCGGTAGTGAGCTAGACTTTCTTTTTGAAATGTCTTTAAGCCTTTAATTATCAATCATATGTTAGTTTAGGTCATAGGGTCTACCACTTGTATAATCATCATCATTAATAACTCAATAAGAATTGTATGAGCATAAATCCTTTCATCACAACTCATATAGTTGAGGTTAACACATTACATATAACTTCATAATAAAGAACGTTGGTAAACATTAATATCCTTATAGCATTTACATCTTAATCAACCTCACAACCATAATCAATATATTTAAATTTAACATCATTCCACCCTATCAGTCCTAAATAAGGCATATTCCAACACAGTCATCATGACTTAATCACAATTAACCAAAAGTTGAAGTAAGGAGTAGGGATTACAAGACTTACCAAGTCTCCTTCATACTTCATCATAAGGATCTTACCATCAACCCATAACTCAACCCATCTAGCTCATCTCATCAACATAATTCAATAACCAACATGATAATAACGTTAGAAGAATCACTACACCATAATCCAATGCTAACTCATAACTTAAGACAAGATACTTAGGTCAATTCTCATAACCTAGATCACTAATCAAGAACTAGTATGAAAGACAACAATTAACCCTAATTTTTTCATGATTAATATTAGAACATCATAACATAGGGATTTAACCAATTGTCAAGTCAATTCAATCAATCTCAACCGAATTCACATCAAGATCAAACCTAGGGCTATGGGTTAGGACCATATTCATTAATTTGAACCAAACCGTTACAATTGATCATAATAAAGTTAAAATACATGTTAATCTATCCATTATATTCTATATAAACCATAAACATCTCAGTTCACAACATCAAATTCGTAATTGACTGAAACCCACTTGAAAACTCAACTTTTTAAAATACTTTGAAGGACCCCTTTGAGGAAAGAGGTCTCAAAGATGAATTAGATATCATACCTTAACGTTTGATGAACATTCGATGGTGAAATCGTCCCTTTCCAGACAGCAAAACCTCCCCCTAGCTTGTCTTCAATGGTGTCTTCCAATATAGAGAGAAAGAAGAGAGAACGAAGAGAGTTTATTTTGTGAGTTCTTAATGAGGGTTGGATTCTTTATATGGGGGGTTAACTAACTTAGTTAGACACCCTTTAACCCCTAATTAAACACCTAACCCAATAACTAATTAAATGAACCAACATTAAAAACATGCAGGAAAACTTAACCCTCACTGACGGAACCCCGTCGATGGGCCGTCTGTGAGTCGACGACTGTCCCCCCTTTCCGTCTTGGACACTCATCGTTTTTGTCAGAGATTTGTGTAGGTGAGGGATCAATAAATATGGATAAGTGTGGGACGACGTTGGGCATCGACACCCCATCGATCCACACACGAGTTGTTGATGGCTTCTCATGGTTGCACACTGCCTAGGAAGTGTTGCCTCCTACGTGCTTCGGTCCTCCTAAAGGACCCTTGGTTGGTCTTTGGTGAGTCGTACCGGGAATTTTTTACCACGGATATTCATCAACACATGCTATACACCCTTCCACCTAATTTCATGGATTTCAGACTTCTAAAAGCTCATCAAACAGGCTTAGGCACGCTAGTACCTCTAAGAACTAGTTTATAATGTCATGGACGTTTTTGTACGTTTTTACTCCTAAACTTTTTAAATGACCTATATTCATCAAAATAGGACTTAAAAAAGTCTCTAGACCCCATAACACCTATGTTAGGCATTAAGACTAGTCTTGGATTTTTGAAATGTTACAACTATATAATGTGGTTTAGTGATACGTCGATCCTAAGTATATTAAACCTCATGATCTGATACCAAGTTTGTCACATCCGAAGAGCACCCCCAAGATGCGACCGACGTCATCGTCCTCATAGAAGACTCAGACAAGCAGAAAAATGAAAAAATTGTACATATTATATGAAATGTACTTATACTTCTTGCGTAACATTTATTGAAGTATACTCAAACCTCTCGCATATAAGCTTACATAGGTTTCTATTTTAACATGATAACATACATACGATATTCTAAAACTTGTCTCACATAACAAACATCAAAAGAGTATGAGTTGGACTTAGCCGATAAAATGTCAATACGCCATATAGACTTTACTACAATGAAATCCAATTAACATAATACAATTGAATAAATAATATCCTAAAACTACTTATGTCTTCAAAAGCTAGAATAATGAAAACATTTCATCCATGAACATCAGAACCTACAAACACTTGGCGAAGTACTTCAAAACTTCTTTAATCGACCTTCTTAATCTTCATTGGCTGGAACCTACATTTTTTGTAATATCAAGTAAGGGGTTAGTGTTTCATATTTAATAAGTATGATTATAGACACATTAAAGGACATGCACGAAAAGGACCATTTCTTCAGAAAGTGTAACGCCCCAAAATGTACTAAGGTGAACTAGAGCCTCGTAACTGTTTCATGAGTTAATTTGAAGTTAAAATTATTTACTTTAGTATCGTTAGATAGTGTGTGAATTTTGGTTAAGTTTTGAGGTCAAAACTCTGAAAACATACATGACGTTTTGAAGGTGTGCCTTTGAAAGTGTTCTTGCATCATGTCTTGTTTGAGCGAGTTTTACGTGTACTTTTTTTTAAACTAAGGTGGGATGTTCCTAAGACCTAGACGACATAGTTTAGGGGTTTAACGTATGGGCACGACCTCACATAGGACAGAAAAGGGGCCCTAGATGAACGTCCCAAGACTTGGACCAAGCTGCCAAAGCAGTGACCAAACAACAACCCTAAGGATGGTCCGTTGGTACACCAATAGCCCATCGACCTAGGGCGTCAATTGGCCATGAAAGTTGGGATTGGGAATTATTGAAATTGGAGCTAAGTATCAACCAACTAGACCTCACCAATGGCCCGTCTCTTGACAAACTGTCCGTTGGTGAGACTGCCCAAAAAGCTCTAAAGTGGACTACCTTGGCTTGGGGTGTTTGGTAAATTCACCCAAGACTTTTAAGACCCTAGGACGTTAGTTTTAATGTTTATTAGGTAAATTAAAGTGTTCTAGATCCTAAGACTTTAATTTAGACCCCTCTTCCTAAAACCCAAAACCCCTCTCTCTTAGAATTCTCTCTCAAACTCTCTGTGGAAGCTACAAGTCAAGAAGTGCTAGGAGGTCTGTTGGTGGTCGTTTATCCATAAAAAATCTTTGGTATTTATTCAATGTGAGGTATTCTATCCATCCTTTAACTCTCTTTCATTCAAGGAGTCCCTTCAAACTAATTTAATAGGGTTTTCAGCCCTAGTTTCTACTATCTACAAATCTAAATAGAGTTCTTGCATGAAAATATTTCTAATGAATTTATAATGGTATTTATATTGTTAGTTGATGATTTTAAGGTTCAAACATCAATGAAATCATTTTAAAGATTCTCATCTAAGGTTGGCTTAAGAAATGAGTTATATGAGCATGAATTGATTGTATTTGAGCTTTGATTTGTTATGGTTGTCATTATTGTTTAGCTACTGCCCAAAGGGATAATTTATGATGAATTATTTAATAAAATGTTATCAGTGATGAAACATGGATTAAAGGTTAAGTTATTTATGTTGTTAAGTTTCAATTTCGAAATGCTCTTGAGTGGTATGGTCCATCTTCTTGGAGGCGGTGTTTGTTTGAATCGTATGAATGTAAGATACTAGTTTATTCTGCATGAAGGCTTGTTATGTGAAGTAAGATAATAAATACGCTATTCTTGTTAAATGTGACTAATTAATATGTTATGTGAAATAGTTTAGGGAGTATTCTTAAATGAAATTATTCTTGTTAATTGCTTTATGAAACTTATTAAAAGAAGTATGCTAAGGATTACGTATAAAGGACTTATATGATTATATGAAGCATGTAAAGTGTGTGATGTGATGAACGAATGTATAAGTAGTAAGAGTTAAATGTAAATGAATGAAGATTATGTGCAAGGTGTGCTCACTTGTTCACACACACTCCCACTTGAATGAATGAATGAAGCTAAGTTAAGTCCAAAAGTGGAGTTTTGGGGAGAACACTCTTTGTGAGTTGAGATGAAATGTTTAGTACCTACCCCACTACATCCCATGAGCTTTCTAAGATAGGTTGGAGGATGAATGCCCTTCGTGAGTTGAGATTTGGTGTTCATTAGTTATCATTAACCTATAGTCTATAATGTTGAGAATTCGTGGGAAGTTATTCCTAGCACCGAGATGATATGAAGGAGAAGTGGATCACACTTCGTGATTTGAGATGTTGTATTCCCATGTACCTCTTGAGATGACTACTCCTTGTTAGTAGAGAATGAGGTACTTAGTAGCGATCTCCTTATCCCTTAACTATGCGCCCTCATAGGTGTAGCTATTGGGAAAGCCATGTTAATGCTAAGAGAATGACCTCATTCTAGGAATGTGAGGATCCCTCATTCGATAGGGGTTAATATCGAGATTCCATGTCTAACTCTTATGGTATATGTCGGTTAAGCTAACTCCCACAAAATAAATGAACGTGCTAAGTCTTCTAAAGGAGTTTTCTACTTAGGCTAGGCAGTGGAATGAGGCACTATTTATCCATATCACTAGGTAGGAAATCCGAAAAGGGAGTCTTGGTGAGACTTATTTGAATTGAATGAACTATGTCTTTTAAAAGAACCTACTACTTAGGGTAGTGGTGGTACGGGACTCTATCTATCCATTTCACTATGTAGGACCTTCCAAAAGGGAAGACTTGTTGCCAAACCTTCTGAAACAATGTGCTACTTAGGGTGGGTGGTGGTATGGGATGCCATCTACTCATTGCACTAAGTAGGCATTCCGAAAGGGAAGACTTTGGCGGTTTTTTGGGTGTCCTTTAATGTCTTGCCATTGATTGAGGGACTTGTTTCTCCCAAGTTGAGTAAGCCAAAAAGGGTATTCTTGAGGATTGCTTTGGTGTGTAATGAAGGAGGCATGTGCATACTTCCTTAATGTCTTACCTTAACGAGTCTTAAGATAATCTTGAGGTAAGGTAAGTGAGTTCACTTTCTTTTTCTCCTGGCCTAGGAAGTCACTCATTTAGAATAGGATAGTTCATTGTAATTGCTCAAGTTGAATACATTGTGAATGCTTTAAATGATTTATTGTAAATGTTCAAATGGTTTCACTGTAAATGCTTTATTTGTTCACTGTAATTTTAGTTGGAAGTTACTGTGAAGTGTTCCTTTAGTTCAAAAATTATGGAAATAGTCCTTTAAGTGTTAAATGATGTTCCTTATGTTGTTTGTTTCTAAATTAATGAATATTTAACTTAATTTTGCATGAAATGTTAGTTTACTAAAATGTCCCTTTTCGCATGTTTTTTCATATGCCATACTTAGTACATTATTTGTACTAACCCCATAATTTTCTATATTATAAGTGTAGGTTGGAAGCGTTTTGAAGGTTGAAGTGTACAAGGTGAAGCTTGGGAAAGTTCCTCTCAAGGTAATGTGTGTTTTCATATATTTGAGGGCATAATTCCTATCTTCTTAGTTTTTTTATATTAAGACTTATTATGTATTTCATTTCAATGTAAAGTGTCGTGTCCCTAAGTTAATATGTCGTGTCTTTAATTTTCGCTTGTGACAATAATATTTCTTAAGTATTTACGAAATATTTCGTTTTTTTTTAATTATTCGTGAAAATTTTTAATTCTGCACTACTTTTCATGTCTTATGTAATGAATGCTAGTTGAAGGGCTTCTACAAGACCCTAAAGGGTCAAGTACGCCCGACCACAAAATGAGGGTTCCTCCTAACTTTTATGGGCTACTTTCGGGTCGTGACAGAAAGTATGCTAAGTAATTAGATAGCCTTTAATGAACATACAAGAGAGCATATATAAGATAAGGATCACAATAACATAAAACATGATCATAACCAAAGACATAACATCATAGAATCATATTAACATTTCATGTTCAATAGTGCATATCAACTTAACATAAAAAACACTTACCAATAAAACCATACCAAATCTATAAGTTCAATGATCATATGAAGCCCCATAACCCCACATAATCGAGTAAACAAGATAAGAGAGCATAAGTAAAGCTTTGCTTCATACAACTTATATTATAGGTAGTCATAACCACCTATAACAATATAGACCAATAACATGTTCATCAACATAACAAACATCATATAAGACTAACATCATATATCATAAGCTTTATAGATTTCATTTTATCTTAGCAGATAAGAACAATCTCTTAGGGCTCCCCTTAGAGTCAACTTGTGCAATATCTAGGTAGAGTCCCATACCCCTCCCTATACTAAGTAGACTCCTCGAGTTACGCTAGTCAATGTCCATTTACTTATCCTTCATTTTATTTGAGGGAATAATTGCTTTAACCGAAATTAGACCATGTGAGCTAAAGATTGAATCTGGTATCATGAAACCCCACACCGAAAGAAGGTTGTCTACCGGCATTAGTAGAACCAGAACATGAACATAGCATTCTAGGTAGATAAACTATCTAGTATTCCTATGGTGGCAACATAGTTCAAGAACTAGGAGATATATTAGAGACTCATAGTTCACCATTATATCGCAGCCTCTATATCATCAGAGTTGTTGTGAACCAACGTTCCAACTAGGGAAGGCACACCTCTCATAGCTAGTTCACTCGGTGCTAAGCTAAAGTCCCTTGTTGAAAAACCTATAGATTATCATTTATTCATGAATCTTATCATAATTCATAGTAACTTACCTCCTCGTATAGACATGATCAGAAGCCATATAGGTTCAGGATGAGAATTTCCTTTCATCACAACCTTTCATTTGTGAGATAAATATCTCATAATCATAGTGTGTAAGGCGTACAAGATAAACATAATAAACTTGCATTATCATCATTACCATGATCCCATATTTAACATATTCATATCCCAACATATATACATATCAACATTATACATACTTCAATTGCATAGCAACATCATTTCTAGGCTAACATAAACATTTTAGAGAACTCACTACTTTAAAAGACTTACCTATTGCTTCCATACAACCTTTTTCAAGAACTTACGTTCAATTAAAAACAATAATCCAACAACATAATGAGATACTCAATAACATAACCAATACCAACCCTTAAATTCATATACAAGACCAATTCCTAGTTAAGGATAAGGGAAAGGGTCATTAGAGAATTTATTCAAGCTATAGTTCCAATCGCAAGTTTCATGTTATCAAGTGATAGATAAAACCCGATAAAACCATTATTTATAGAAGGAACATGCTTCACACAAAAATCAAACATTACAAACCAATTAACCAACAATATATATTTTATTAACCATGGAAAATCATAATTTTTCAGCATTAGTCATAAATCATGAGTTACGAAGAAAACCTGTTTTGTAGAGTAAAAACCCTACGAGTTGTATTCTTGAAAATCATCCTTGAAAGGACCTCTTGAAGAAACAAATTCGAAGAGTTAAGAACACATACCTTATTGAGGAATATTCCAGGAATTTCGAATGAAAATCTTGAAGTCTTCGTCTTCTTCTTTAGGCTTTTCTTGTTCTTCAATGGAGTTTGAAAAGAGAGAGTTCTTGAGAGAGATGAGGGGGATTTTGTTAATCTGATTTGAAGTTAGTGAAAGTGGTCTAAAACTGACCTAAATTCATTATAAACTCGTCCCATAAAATACCCAAAATATCCCTCACTTAAATGAGTTTTTTTGTGAAGTAAAATTGACTTAAAAACTACGCGGACGAATCGAAGAAGTTAATGCACGTCGCGGGGTCAATTTCACATTTATTTTATAAAATTCGAGTTGAGACAATGATCCTTTTTGATGCTCGGCGTTGCGAGGCAACTTTTGGGCCTCCACGTATTAGATGCGCGTCGCGCAGTAGCCCTTATTTTCCGGCTACGCGGAGACTGCTTTGGCAGCCCGCTCACCCATGTTTGGGTTCTCCTCAAGGACCTTTCGGGCGGTCCTTGGAGAGTCAGTACCGGATGTTTCGACATTTTGTACTGCATACTACCTATAAAAAGTATTTTTACAAGTTTCAGACTTTACTTGACACTTTGAAACCTTCACCAACATAGGGACATCTATTAGTTCAAAACTAGCTAGTTTCCAGACGTCAAGGTCTTTCTTTGTCGTTTTGGCGCTAACCTTTTCTAATTGAGTCTAATACATTAATGTAGGTCTAGAAACATCATTTTAGTCATTATTCAATCGGTGAAGCTCTAGTCGAAGTCATGGAAATTCCAGAGCGTTACATTATCCCCCCTATAGGAACATTTGTCCCCGAATGACACTAAAGTCTTTTGGAGGGTAAGGATAGACTCGATACTAGCAGCCCAACCAATCAACAACATATAATCATATTGAGTAACATCTCATAAGAGTACTTCGCAACTCCTTTCATCACATACCACAACATTACACATAGCAACTCAATTAATGATGCACAACATATAAGAGCATCAACATTTTATGACACATAATGAGTAATTTCCTTCTCAACATCAACATGATCTTAAAATACATCAAAGAGTAACCATGTTATCATTCTCTGCAAGACACCAAAAAAACAGCAAAGTCTCAAGAAGACCTCATGCATACACATTTTATATAAGTGAAAGAATATAGTATGAAGACATTTGCTTAAAACTAAAGTTGGTACATCTTTTACCGAAACATGCACCTATTCATAAAACAAGTATATTTAATATTAGTCATTATTGTCTCTTTTAAGAGGAATGTATAACGTCAAGGAGTAAAAGGATGAGGGTAGCGGGACTTCATGTCGACTTTGGCCTCCCATGTTGCACCCTCAACAAGATGGTTCCTCCATATCACTTTTACGGAGGCAACCTCTTTGTTCCTCAACTTCTTGACATGGTAATCAAGGATCTTAACCAAAACGTCTTCATAGAAGAGTTTCTCAACCACCTCTAAACCTTCAATAGGCAGAATAGACACCGGGTTGCCTATGATTTTCTTGAGATTAGAAACATGAAACACCGGATGAACCGAAGGTAGTTCACTAGGTAGTTTTAGTTCATAGGTAACCTTTCCAACCCGTTGTAGAACCTAACTTCCTTTTCCTACCACGCCTCATCACCCCTTTCGTAGGTGAAATTTTCAAATAGACGTGATCACCTATTTAAAACTTAAAATATTTTCTTCTATTGTCGGCATACTACTTTTGCTGATCATAGGATGCCTTCAATCTATCTCTAATGACTCAAACTTTCTCTAAACACACATAGATAATTACAGGACCAAAGAGTGAGATTTCACCAAGCTCAAGCCATCCTACTAGAGACCAACATATTCTACAATAAAGAGCCTCAAAAGTTGCCAAGGAGATGCTCGAATGGTAACTATTGTTGTAGGAGAACTTATCAAAGGTAGGTGATCATTCAAACTTCCTTTGAAATCAATAACACATGCTCTTAAAAGGTTTTCAACGGTCTGAATGGTATGTTCCGCTTGACAATCTGTATCAGGATGAAAAGCGGTGCTAAGTTTCACTTGAGTACCTAAACCATTTTTAAAGGCCCTTCAAATACAAAAAGTGAATACGCACCCCTATCCGAAATAATGGACAAAGAAATCCCATAAAGACTCACAATCTCATTAATGTAGATGCTTTCATAATCTTCGGCTGTATAAGGAGACCTAACAGGAATAAAGTGGGCAGCTTTGGTCAACCTATCCACAATAACACATATGGAATCATTATGCCTCCGGGTTCGAGGCTACTCAACAAAAAAGTTCATATAGATGACTTCCCACACAGTTTTAGATGCTCAACTTTAACTTGTTGACAACTTGGACACTTAGCAACAAAATCGACTATGTACCATTTAAAACCATCCGACCAATAGACCTCCGTAAGGCCATGATACATTTTGGTGGCACCCGTATGAATAGAATAATGGGAACCATAGGCTTTTTATAGAATTTGATTTTTCAAAACCTCAACATTCGGTATAGATAATCTCCATTGGTACCTAAGAACATATGTCACGACCCGCCAGTACACTCTAGAAGTTAGGACATCCTTCTGTCATCACACGGAAAATGAGACTTCAAGAAGTATCATCTATGCCTCTTGTATCATTAATTTTATGATAAACATTCTAAAAAGAGTAAAATCTCAAAACTTTCTTCACTAAACGAACAACTTTTTCATAAGCAATACGCTAGCGGAATTCCATTTACCTACACTTTATTCAAAAAGTAAAAGAAGGGGTTAGCACATTAGATGTACTAAATTTGGAAGCCATGCAAAAACCATGAAAAATATACATTTAGTATATAACATTCTTTTCATGAATTTAGATTAAAACATCATACTATAATCATAAGAACAATATTTAACAACTTAGAAACACATAAGAAATCATTTAACAAAAGGTCACATTTTTAGCGAACATTACAGTGAAGTCACTTCACTGTACAATGAACTCAATTCACTATTACATTGAAGTTCCTTCACTTCACTTTAAACACCCTTTAGCATGTAATCTTCTCACTCAAAGCTATCCTAAAATTCACTTAAGTCACACAAAGAGATACCACCTATACACCCTCTCTAGATGTGCCGAAAAGACCCTCAAAATTACTTATATAGAGTCACATACACACTTAAGAGATATCAACATAAGAACATGATAGTTTCCTACCAAGGTGACTCTAAGGTTCACTTGAGTTAGTTGTGAAGCGACCTCCCATAAAATCCCTTACACACACACTTAAGAGATCCTATAGACTCCCTAAGATAGAATCATTCTTATTTAACACATTAACATATAGGTGATATTACTTAAGTAAATCAAGAAGATAACGTCCATAGTGACCTCTTTAAGATTACCTAAATAATCCTTTATATTACCTTAGGCTTAGATCATGTCCACATAATCAACCAACATCCCTAACTAGAGTCATTCTTAAGACTTATCTAGGTAAGATAAGAAGTGAGCATTAATATGCCTCCTTCACACCTTAACTAGACAACCCTTAATTACCCTAGCTAAGTACTACTTCATTTTAATATACTTTCTTAACTTAAGTCATTTTACATTCACTAGTTAATTAAGAGACATTCAACACATAAACAACATTCAAATAATGGTCTAGAACAAGACATAAAGACTCTCACTATCAGCTTCAGAGCCTATTGTGCAATGTCTAGATAGCGTCCCATACCACCACCTAAACTTCATAGAGATTCTCTAATGCTAATAAGTATACCATATAATGAGAAAAGCCAATAAGGGTGTTCTACTTGCCAAGGGTAGAACTAGGACACATCCCATGTAAGCACATAGTTAAGGAATATGAAAGGCATGCTTTGTAATCTAGTCGCATACTTAACTAGAACTACTTCCCCTTTCCATACTCACTTGGTGCTAGACTTCATTCTCATAGAGTAATTCACGTTAAAGGTTCACATAAGAGGATTACATAACAAGTTCATAACCCAATTACATTTACCCAACCAAAGAGGACCTCTTAGGGATACCTTCCAATGGCGACAAGAATCTCATTATGACTTTCCTAAGGATTAATATGATGTCGTTCTAGGCAATTAACCTTAAGTCCATCATTCCTTTACTTGAAGGTTACCATTACGGCTTTCAACTTCAACATACATTACATTACCACTAGGTTCAAGGTTTTACATAAAAGACCCTCTTAACATCATTGAAGGTCACATATTAATTATCCATTCAAGACTAAGAGACTTAAGAATCCTATGTCAAGAAATCACATATTTATACCCATAAAAGCATCAAGTAAGGGACACAAGTCAACCAAGACAAGACACCACATACTTCATCTTAAGACATATTACTAGTCATTCTATAAGCAAATAGGAATAACCATTATCATATTTAATTTATCCTACACACTTCCATATCATCATCAACATAAAAATTTTAGACACATATAGCCATGTAAAAACAAGCATGCATCAACCCTAAGACTACACATACAAGCACATAGTCGTGGTTTACATGATTTCCTAACATAAATAGAAAGAACGTATACTTTCACATTGATTCACAAATAGATAGATATACTCATCCCTCACATAAAACAACTAATAAAATTATCTTAATACTTCAAGTAGTGCCGACAAGTCCATGATCATCATATTGCATAAAGTAATGCCGACAAGGCAACATCAATTCACATAGCACCCTACCATAAGTGGAACATTCCAATCACAACATAATTGAAGTCTAATTAACATAAAAAAAAGAATTAGGGTATCATAACACACTCCATCTTACCACTTTGATTTCAAAGCTAAATCATCCAATTTGATATCATAAGGCCCTTACCCAAGGCCATAACCAACAACTCGATAAAATTGTATCAATAATAAATGAGACTAGGTCAATTCATAACATACTCATCAATCTAATACAACCTAGACATCAATTGAATATAATTATTTCATTATTAGGTAGCCCATAGAGAAATACATTAGAAATCATAAGCATTAAGTCAATATCAATTCAATAAGTCTAACATTCAATATATCTAAGAATATTCAATACTTAATTGATCAAATTGAAACGGACTATAAAACAATTAACGATAATTTATACATGAATCAAAAGCCCATAACAATTTACACATGAATTCAAGAATATCAAAGCATAATCAATTCACCAATATTTTAGTGAAATTTAGAGATTTGAGAAGATCAAGGGTTCATGGATAATTTAAGTGGAAAAAATAAATTATACATAAACTTAATCATATATAAACGTTTGGAAACCATTTATGCAAGAACCCAAAACATAAAGTAGAAATTGGACTTTTTTCATCTTTTTTTAAAACTTTGAAAATCATCTTTGAAATTGTCTCTAAGGTGATATAAAGACTTAGACGAAGAAATACCATACATTATTTGATGAATCCAAAGATAGTTGAAGAAGAAACTCCGTTGAATAACCATTTTCAAGCTCCATCTTAACTTTGAACTCTAATGGAGGTTTTTAGAGAAACTTTAGGAGGGAAGGGGTTTTGATTTAGATGATAGGGTTTAAATGATACTTTAATCATTTATATACTCTTAAAATACCCCTAAACACCTAAAACAACCGTCCCCACGTTTTATAATGCTTGCGGTGATCTTCCCAAAAACCCCAAGTCTTAACAGAAAAAGTTCAAACTTTTCAGCACCATCGATGGACCATTGGTCAGGCCATGTCGCGTCAATGGGGTATCGTCGTTCACTTCAAAGGTTCCCCAACCTGCAGGCTACATGTAACAGCAGACAATACCCATCGACGGTCCATCTCAGTTGACTGGCCGTCGCCCGGTCCGTCGTTTCGCCACTGCCTGGCAGTGTTGGTCTCTAAGTTGGGGTCCTCCCTTAGGGCCCCTTTGATGGTCCTAAGTGGAGTTTTACTCGGAAGTTTCCACCCCAAATATGTTCGTATACGAGTTTAGGACCTACAACATGATTTTCATAAAAAAATTACACGTAAAACTCGATGAAACATACATACACACGCAAGGTCGTTTCAAGGCAAACCTTTCAAACGTCATGGACGTTGTTGTACGTTTGACCTCCAAACTTCACGAAACTTGAGACACTGACTTTAAACACCATAATAAATCATTTAAGGACCATAATCTCATTCATAACACATAAACACATACAACCACATATGAGGCACACGGGTCACTTAGTCGTCGAACGCCTTGGTCGTCCGTTGACGTTTGACTTCTAATGCACCTAAAATCTTAGCTATTATCTATAACCCACATTATACCCCAAATTAGGACCATAGAACATCATTACATACACTTTAGTCTCTATATTCACCTAATTCATTTTTGGGGTCTTACAATCTCCCCCACTTGGACAAAATTCGTCCTCGAATTCAACTTGCCACTCTCCGAACACTTCCAGGAATAGGGATTCAATTGAAAACTCAAAAAATATTACACATAACACACTTTCAAGAAGAACAAATAAATTTCACATAATTAAGAGAATCATGACACAACAAGAAACTAGATTAGATTCTACAACTCATTATGCTAAGAAATTGACATGCTTCATTCCAAATAACGAAAACTCATTTTATATTCATATCATACTTATATAAATAAGTTCTAACCACACTACAATAATTTTGGGCCAAAGAATCAATTAGTCAAATTTTGAAAAAATAATACATTGAAGTGGAAGTGTGCATTATAGTGATTTGTGATGATATTTCAAATTGCAATTTCTAGGCAATTGATGTTATTGTCATGCTAATATTCAAGGTAACAACATATAAACATATTTTACAACATAATCATGGATCCATAAAATACTCAATGCAAGAAGTTAATGAAATTCAGTTTCAACAAAACTTCAATCAAATATGCACATCATAAAGAGAATATAGGAATTCACTTTCCACAAGGACTCCTAGAATACTCAAGTTATTAGGAACTCTTCGGTTTAGGCTTGAATAAACCTTTAAAGAAAAGTTAAGGTACTTCACTCCCAACATAAGGTACTTCACTCCCAACAACCATACTCCCCCACTTAGGAGAAACATATTCTAAGATCAACATAACATTCAATACAAGGAAGTACACCCTCAAGGCACCTTAAACCTGACTAATACTTTCTCACCAAAGTCTACTTCATCGATAAAGACTTTCGAAGGTCTCATCATCTAACCACTACATCCCCCTTACTAGGAGAACTCACCTTTACTCTTCTTAATCTCTTCACGTCACTTCCTATGATTGGGGTCTTAACAACATCAAAATATCTTAGCAACCACTCCTTCACGTTCTCTAACAATATAACTTACCATTCTTTCAAACTTAACTACCCTTCAAAAGGTAACCAAACAAATCTAAGGTAAAAACCACCATCTATCATACCTCATCTCATCAGTCACATCTCATCTTTTATCTCCCTCAACCCAAACTTCATAAAGTCACCTTCAAGGGACCAACACATAAGGGAAACAAGGGAAACACACCATATACAAAGATCTTAGGCAGGAGTAGATGAATGAAGAAGTGAAATTTTCCTACCACCGAATAGCCTCCTATTTATAATGTGGCGCGCTTCACATTATAAGCAAGACTCTACTATATGTGGTTCATACGACAACTAAAACACTCCCTAAACCTTATGCTCTGATACCATCTCTGTCACGACCCGCAAGTACACCTTAGAAGTTAGGACATCCTTGTGTCGGCACACGAAAAATGAGACTTCAAGAAGTCTAATCTAAGCTTTTCATATCATTCATTTCATAATAAACATTCTAAAATCAGTAAAAATTTACAAGTTTCTTCGAAACGAAGAACTCTTTCATAAACAATATGCAAGCGGAAGGCATACATTTAAAACATTAAATCTTTACAACAATCTACTTGAACCATTTAAAATATGGAGTTTACAACAGTTGTGACTAATCCCATACAAGACATAAAATAAAGACTTGAGCCATAAAGGAACATGTGGATATTGTCCTCGAATCGATGAGGACTCACCAATACTTCATCTTCAACCCTTAGAAACCTATCCATCCTTCATGGCACATCAAGATTCCATTTCCCTACACTTCAGTCAAAAAGTAAATGAAGGGGTTAGCACATTAGATGTACTAAGTATGGAAGCCATGCAGAAACCATTAATAAGGGGCATTTAGTATATAACATGAGTTTCATGAATTTCGATTAAAACATCATACTATAATCATAAGAACATCATTTAACAACATAAAATCACATAAGAAATCATTTAACACAAAGTCAAATTTTCAGCAAAAATTATAGTGAAGTCACTTCACTATACAGTGAACTCAATTCACCGTTACAGTGAAGTTCCTTCACCTCACTTAAAACACCCTTTAGCATGTAAATCTTCTCACTCAAAGCTATCCTAAGATTCACTTAAGTAACACAAAGAGATACCACCCATATACCCTCTCTGGATGTGCCTAAACGACCCTCAAGATTACTTATAATGCGTCACATACACACTTAAGAGATTTCAACATAACAAAAAATAAGATTTTCCTACCAAGGTGACTCTAAGGTTTACTTGAGTGAGTTGTGAAGCGACCTCCCATACAATCCCTTACACATACACTTAAGAGATCCAATAGACTCCCTAAGATAAAATAATTCTCATTTAACACATTAGCATATAGGTGATATGACATTCTCCTTCCAAAGTCTATCAAAATACTTACTTAAGTAAATCAAGAAGATAACATCCAAAGTGACCTCTTTAAGATTACCTCAATAATACTTAAGAATATTTAAGTCTTAGATCAAGTCCACATTATCAACCAACTTCCCTAATTAGAGTTATTCTAAAGACTTATATAGGTAAGATAAGAAGTGACCATTCCTATGTCCCCTTCACACCTTTACTAGACAACCCTTAATTACTCTATATAAGTACTACTTCAGTTTAACATACTTTCCTAATTTAAATCATTACATTTACTAGTTCATTAAGAGGCACTCAACAAATAAAGGACATTCAAGTAATGGTCTTGAACAAGACATAGGGACTCTCACTAACACTTAAACCTATTGTGGAATGTCTAGATAGCCTCTCATACTACCACCTAAACTTCATAGAACTTCTCTAGTGCTAGTAAGTATCCCATATGATGAGAATAGGCAACAAATGACATAGAGCATGATAGCAAGACATGGAATCCGGAGTTCTAACCTACTCTGATGAGGGTGTTCTACTTTCCAAGGGTAGAACTAGGACACATCCCATGTATGCACGTGGTTAAGGAATATAAAGGGCATGCTTTGTAAACTAGTGTCATACTTATATATAACTACTTTCCCTTTCCTTACTCACTCGATGCTACCCTTCATTCCCATAGAGTAATTCACGTTAAAGCCTCACAGTAAAGGGTGCCATAACAAGTCCATAACCCAATTACATTTACCCTACCCAAGAGGACCTCTTAGGGCTACCATCCTATGGAAACAAGAAGCTCATTATGACATTCCTAAGGACTAATATGATTTTGTTCCACACCATTCACCTTAATTCTATCATTACTTTACTTGAAGGATACCATTATGGCATTCAACTTCAACATACATAACCTTACCACTAGGTTCACGCTTTCACATAAAAGGCCCTTTTAAAATCATTCAAGGTCGCATATTAATTATACATTCAAGACTAAGAGACTTAACCATACTAAGTCAATACATCACATATTCATACCCATACAAGCATCATGTAAGGGACACAAGTCAACTAAGACAAGACACCACATACTTCACCTTAACACATATTACTAGTTATTCTATAAGCACAGAGGAATAACGATTATCATCTTTAAGTCATCCTACACACTACCATATCATCATCAACATAACTATTGTAGACTCATATAGCCAAGTAGGAACAACCATGCATCAACCCTAAGACTACACATATAATCACATAGTCATGGTTTACATGATTCCGTAACATACATAGAAAGAACATATACGTTCACATTTCTTCAAAAATAGATAGATATAATCATAATCACATAAAACAACTAAGTAAATGATATGAATACTTCAAGTAGTTCCGACAAGACTGTGATCTTCATATTGCATAAAGTAACGCTGACAAGGCCACATCAATTCACATAGCAGCCCACCATAAGTGGACCATACCAATCACAACTCAATTGAAGTCTAATTAACATCAAATTAATGGAATTGGGCCCTCATACCCCACTCCTTCTTACCACTTCAATTCCAAAGCAAAATCATCCAATTCAATACCATATGGCCCTTACCCAAGTCTATAGCCAAAAACTCAATACAATTATATCAATAATTAATGAAGTTAGGTTAATTTATTACATACTCATCAATCTAATACAACCTAGATATCAATTGAATATAATTATTGCATCATTAGGTAGCCCATAGAGAATTAAATTAGAAATCATAAGCATTAAGTCAATATCAATTTAGTAAGTCTAACATTCAATAGATCTAAGAATATTCTATACTCAATTGATCAAATTGAAATAGCCTATAAACCAATTAACCATAATCTATACATGAATCAAAAACCCATAACAATATACACCTGCATTCATGAATATCAAAGCATAATCAATTCTTGTATGGGGGGTTAACTTAACCGACATAGACCATGAGAGATAGATATGGAATCCCGGCATTAACCCCTATGGGATGAGGGATCCTCACTTTCCTAGAGTAAGTTCATTCTTTTTAGGTTTTACATGGCTTTCCCAATAGCTACACCTATGCAGACGCATAGTTAAGGGATAAGGAGATTGCTACTAAGTAACTCATTCTCTACTCACGAGTAGTACACATCTCAAAAGGTACATTGGAATACAACATCTCAACTCACGAAGTGTAACCATATCTTCGTCATATCCTATCGGTTCTAGACATAACCCTCACAAATTCTAAACACTATAAACTACAGGTTAAGGATAGTTAGTTAACACAACATCTCAACTCACGGAGGTCATTCATTCAGTAACCTATGTTAGAGAGCTCTTAGGATAATGTGAGGTTGCTACTAAACACTTCATCTCAACTCACGAAGAGTGTTAACCTCAAAACTCCTCTATTTACTCAATTTAACTTCATACATTTATGTAAGTGTGTGTGAGTACTTGTGAGCACATCTTGCATACAAACATAATTTCATTAATATTGATTTCTATACATGCTTTAGACCTACATTCATAAACGTACTCACTTGACATTCATCGCAAAGTTATATATTTTACTTATACATAATCTAAGACAAACAAACTGTTCAATTTCAACAAAAACACAAGACAGACATATCTTCAAATTCACTTCATTTCATTTACTAGGACTTCAAATCCACACTCAAAAAACATACTAAATAATATAAAGTTAAGCAAATAAACACCGCCACTAAGAAGGTGGACCATACCACTCAAGAGAAATTCATCATAAGAACTATATAATATTGGCAACTTACAATTTAACCAAGCCATCATCCACTTTAATCAATTTCTCAATATTACATCATAATAAGGCCCTTATGGCAGTAGCTAAACCAAATATTCAACATAAGAAAACCCAAGTTCATTCCTTACCCAAACATGCTCATTTAACCCATTTCTTAAGCTAAAACTTTAACATTTGCATATACAAAAGTTCATTAGGGTTTTAAAATTAAAATCATATATAAATAAAATAATAAACATAGTTAAATCATTAGAACACTTTTACAAGAAGAACTAAATATAAAAGGAAATAGAGTTTTGAAAACCCTTTTTCAAATCTTTTGGAAATGACTCCTTGAATGGAAGAAGGTTCAAGGATGGATACCATACCTCAAACATAAGTAAACCTACTAGTTTTTGTGAAGATATACGTCCAAACAAGCCTTCTTTCCCTCGTTGAGTCTTAGCTCTAATGGTGAGTTTGAGAGAGTTTTCTTTAGAGAGGGAGTTTGAATATTTGAAGTGAGGGGTCTTGTCTAGGTCTAGGGCTCAAAACTAGCTTAATATAACTTTAAAAAAATAAAAGTATTCACCTAGGGATATAAAATACTTGGAGTGAATTTACATAAATCACCCCGAGTTCGCAGCATTTTCAGCATCTTTTGGAAGTAGCCAATCGACGATCCAAGCTGCCGGGCATCGGTGGGTCGACAACCCGTCCTGTTGGGCGTCGATGGCTTCAGTTGATGCATAAAGGGAGGGTATGGACTTACCACTAAGTAGGGGACTTCCCCCAAGTCGAAGGGTCATCGATGGGCCTATACCTAGTAGACTGCCTCGTCGATTGAGTATTGTTCTTGGCAATTTTGTTCAAGTCTTGGGCTCTTTCTCAAGGGCTCGTTGTCGGTCCTAGGTCGGGTCGTGCCCGTACTTTATACCCTTAAAAAAAGTCGTCTAGGTCTTAGGAACATCCCACATAAGTTTTAAGAAAAACGAATACGTAACATCACTCAAACACAACAAGACGCAAGAACAATTTCTAAGGGATATCTTGCGAACGTTCTGGATGTTCTTGGACGTTTGTCCTTTAAAATTAAAAAACTTTGTGCACTTCCTAAGAACACTAAATTAACTCATTTTAAAACAAAAATTAGCTCAAGAAACACTCAGGAGGCTCTAATTCACCGTAGTTCTTTTATCCTCGAATGACACTTAAACTTCGATAACAACAAGGACTCACTTAGAATCACATAACACATCAAAACATTGATCAAAACACTCAAAATAAAATCACCAAGTAGCAAGGAGAATCATTTCACACATTCAAACAATTAGCAACATAGGCAACTCATGCAAACTTCAAAATTTTCAAAACTCACTCTTAAACTTCTCCTATGGAGGAACTACCTTCTACAACATTAAACATGCACATATACAACACTTTTGAGCACATTGAAACTTCAATTCTATACAAGGTATTTTTTTTCCAAAATGCAAAAATTTTACAGTGAGGTTCACTGTAACACGGTCCAACATTCTCAAATTTTTCCAAATTCCATTCTTTGAGCAATTCATCAAGATGACATGATCATATGAACTATAAGACCAAATAAACTCATCTCATCTCATAAAAACAACAATCATAAAGAGTTAAGACTTACCAAGATCATCAAACCCAGATTAATTATCCTTATTTTCTCTCATCCCTTACGAAGGGTTCTTTGGAGCATTAGGATCTAGGGAAGCTTGATTGACCTCTTTCCCTCTTTCTTTGATGATAGGGAAATCTCTCATCTTGTGTACCTTATTACCACATACAAAAAAACTATACATTCCAACAAGACATCTACCCAAATGTTGCTTCCCACAAATAGGGCAACTAGTCCTCTCAAAAGAATGACGACCACCTTAGGAATTTTGGGTTGGATCCCTCGCCTTGTTTCCCATGGAAGAAACTTGGTGATAGAACCTCTTCTTAGGCTTTTGGTGACGAGAATCATCCGACCTAGGCCTCTTAACCTCTTGCCTTATCTATCTAATTTTGCACTCCTCAATTTGTTGTTCATAGACCATGAGCCTAGAGAGATCCATGTCATTAAGAAGCATTGCCGTCCGGAAATCTTTCTCCACCCAGCTAGAAACTCCTGTTACAAATTTATTCATCCTAGACCTAGGGTTGGATACCATGCTTGGGGCATACTTTGAGCGTTGGGTGAATTTGAGAGAGTACTCTTGCACACTAATTCCTCCTTGATGAAGGTTCATGAATTGAACCATCTTCGTCTCCCTCCACTCTAGGGTAAAGAACCTATCTAGGAAAGCCTCTTTGAATTTCTCCCAATCAACCATACCTCTTTCTAAGGGTCTATCAACCCTCCATTGCCCGAACCACACTTGAGCCACATCTTTGAGTTGGTGAGTGGCTAACTCCACTTTCCCCCTAGGGGTCACACCCATAGCATCTACCACTTTGAAAACCTCATCTATGAAACCTTGTGGATCTTCATCCACCTTAGTGCCATAGAAAGTGGCAGGATTCATCCTCATGAAATTCCGAATTCTAGAAGCGGTAGTACTAGCGTTAGGTTGGGGTCCAAATCCTTTTTTAGCTTAGGCAACAAAATGATTGTTGACAACATAAGCTTGAGCCGTCATGAGTTGGGTCAAGTTCATTAGGGCAGCCCTCAAATCCGCATTATTCATATCTCCTTCAACAAAATAAGCTTGAGGCATAGCAGGCACTTGAGGTTCCGGAGGAACTTGAGGTTGTTAAGGGGGACCTCCTCATTCTCTTCCTGTAGACTAACAATAAAAACTTGATCTACACGGGGATGAATCCTCTAATTACCTACATCTCTCTCCTCCATTCTAGCGGTTGATCTCCTCGTATTCATGTCCTATAATCACAAAGAGAAGCGGTTCAGAAAAGATACCTTATATGACTCAACTCTAAGGCACGACATTAGAGTAGAGAAGAAAGTGCAACTTCTATCATCCTATAGAATCTTGTCCATGGATGTGTCGTGACTCACACCAACGACCAAGATACTACTAGATTTGTCTTGTTAATCTTTCTAGATCCTAAACTATTTCCCATAATCTTATGCTTTGATACCAAGTTTGTCCTAAATTGAAAGCACCCCCTAGAAGTTAGGAGGAATCCTCGTTTCGTGACCGGCCATACTTGACCATTTGGGGTTTTGGACAAGCCCTTTTACTAGCATTCATTACATAAGACATGAAAAGTAATGAGGAATTAAAACTTTTCATGAAATAAATTAATAAAAAGGAAACGTTTCATAAATATTTCAGAAATGTCATCGTCACAAGCAAAACTTAAGACACAACATATAATATCTTAGGGACACGACCCTTTACATTGAAATCAAATACATATTAATTCATAATAATAAGCCTAGGCAAAAATAGACTATGTCCCCGAATATATGAGGACATACAAATTCTTGAGAGAGTGAATTTCCCAAGCTTCACCTTCGAATATTCCAAAATGTCTTCAACCTATACTTATAGAGTTTAGATAAGTATGGAGTTAATACAAAAAATGTACTAAGTATTGCATATGTAAAACATTCAAAACGGAAAATCTTAGTAAAATAACATTTCATGCAATTTAAGTATAACATTCATGAATTTAGGAACAAAACATCATAAGAACCATAATTTAACACTTAGATAAGAGTTCCCACAATTTTAAACAAAAAGAGACCATTTACAGTAAACTTCCAAAACATTACAGTAAATAGATGCCCATTTACAGTTGAAAAATTTAAGCCATTACACTGAAGCATTTCAAGAATTTACAATGAATTCAACTTGAGTAATTAAATGAGCTATCCTTTTTTTCTAAATGAGTGAACTTCCAAGGCTAAGCGAAAGAGAAAGCGAACTCATTTTTCATAAGAGTTTCCCTACCTAAGGATTATTCTAAGAGACTCACTAAGTTAAGACATGAAGGAAGTATGCATAATCCTCCTTCAATATACACCAAAGCAACCCTCAAGACTACCCTTTTCAGCTTACTTAACTCAGGAGAAACAAGCACCCCAATCAATGGCAAGACATTAAAAGACACTCCATAAAACCACAAAAGTCTTCCCTTTTAGAATGCCTACTTAGTGCAACAAGTAGATAGTGTCCCATACAACCAGCTACCCTAAGTAGTACATTCTTTTTGAAGGTTTAGTACCAAGTGTATTTCGAAAGGTCCTACCTAGTGCAATGAGTAGATAGCGTCCCATACCATCATCTACCATAAGTAGTAATGTCTTATAGAATACTTAGTTCAGTCAACTCTTTTATGGGGGTTAACTTAACCAACATAGACCATGAGAGATAGACATAGAATCATGACATTAACCCCTATCTGATGAGGGATCCTATTTTGCCTATAGTAAGGTCATTTTTTTAGCTTTTACATGGTTTTCCCAATAGCTACACCTTTGCGAGCGCATAGTTAAAGGATAAGGAGATTGCTACTAAGTAACTCATTCTCTACTCACGAGGAGTACTTATCTATAGAGGTATATTGGAATACAACATCTCAACTCATGAAGTTAAACCACCTCTTCTTCATATACTTTTGGTGCGAGACATTACCCCACGGATTCTAAACACTTTAAACTATAGGTTAAAGATAGATACTGAACACTACATGTCAACTCACGAAGGCCATTATCCGCCGACCTAACTTAGAAAGCTCTTAGGATGTAGTGAGGTTGCTACTAAACAGTTCATCTCAACTCACGAAGGGTGGTAACCTCAAAACTCCTCTATTTACTCAATTTAACTTCATACATTCATTTAAGTGTGTGTGATTACTTGTGAACACATCTTGCATATAATCATCATTTCATTAATATTAATTTTTATATATGCTTTAGACCTACGCTCATCAACTTACACACTTGAAATGCTTCACAAAGTCATATATTTTACGTAGGCATAATCTAAGCCAAACATACTATTCAACTTCACCAAAAACACAAGACAGTGCTTATCTTCAAATTCACATTATTTCATGTACTAGTCATTCAAAGCCACACTCACAAAACATACTAGGTATTATAAAATTCATGAAATAAACACCGCCACAAAAAAGGTGTGCCATACCACTCAAGAGAAATTCATTATAAGAACTATACAATATAGGCACCTCACAATTTAACCAAGCCATCATCCACTATAATCAATTTCTCGATATTTCATCATAATAAGGCACTCAAGGCTGCAGCTAATACAAATAATCAACATAAGAAAACACAAGTTCATACCTTACCCAAACATGCTCATTTAACCCATTTCTTAAGCTAAAAGTTTGAAATATGCCTATACACAATTTCAGTAGGTTTTAAACATAAAAATCATCAAGTAATTCAATAATAAACATATTTAAATCATTATAACACTTATACAAGAAGACCCAGGCTTAAAATCAAAGATAGAAGGTAATAGAGCTTTAAAAACCCTTTTTGAAATCTTTTGGAAATGGCTCCTTGAATGGAAGAGGGTTCAAGGATACATACGGTACCGAAAAGAGAAGGAAACCCACTAATTTTGGTTAATATACACGTCCAAACTAGACCTTCTTGCACTCCTTGAGTCTTATCTCTAATGTTGACTTTGAGAAAGTTTTCTTTAGAGAGGAAGTTTGAATATTTTAAGGTAGGGGTCTTTTCTAGGTCTAGGGCTTAAAAATAACATAATATAACTTAAAAACACTAAAAATATTCACCTAGGGTTATAGAAGACTTTTAGTGAATTTACAAAAAAACACCCCAAGTTCGCAGCAACTTCAACAACTTTTCAAAGTATCCAATCGACGACCCAAGCTACTGGTTGTTGATGGGTCGACGTTCCGTCCTGCTGGGGGTCAATGGATTCAGAGGCTTCATAAAGGGAGAAGATATACTTTCCACTAAGTATGGGAGGATGCCCCCCAGTCGACGGGGCGTCGATGGGCTTACGCCCAGTAGACTGCCTCGTCGATTGAGTAATGTTCTTCGCAGTTTCGTACAAGTCTTGTGCTCTTCATCTAGGGCCCCTTGTGGGTTCAAGATGGGGTCTTGCCAAGACTTAAAACCATTAAACTAATTCCTCTAGGTCTTAAGAACAACCCACATGAATTTCAAGCAAAACGAATACGTGAAACTCATTCAAACACAACAAGATGCCAGAACACTTTCTAAGGCATATCTTCCGAACGTCATGGACGTTCTTCTACGTTTGACCTTTAAACTTAACTAAAATTTACACTGACTAAGAACACTAAAATTAAATAATTTTAAAACAAAAATTAACTCGAGAAACACCTCACGAGGCTCTAGTTCACCTTAGTTCATTTTGGGGCGTTACAATGAATTTGGATATGCATGGTATGTATTGTAAGTGTGTCTTTGAAGGCCTTATTTATGCAATGAAGTTATAATGAAGATGTTTCCTGTATTGGGTTTTATGAAGTTTGAATTTCATGTTTCGCTTAGATTATGCCTAAATGAAGTAAGTGCATATGTTGAGCATGCTAGTGCGTAAGACATGATGAATAAAGGTCTAAGCGTGTATAGATTGAATGTAAATGAAATGATGCTTATGTGAAAGGTGTATTCACATGTACACACACTCACGCTTGAATGAATGAATGAAGCTACTTTAAGTAAAAAGAGGAGTTTTGGGGTGAACACTCTTCATGAGTTGAGATGAAGTGTTTACTAGCAATCTCACTACATCCTAAGAGCTTTCTAACATAGGTCAAAGGATGAATTCACTTCGTGAGTTGATGTGTCGTGTTCATTAGTAATCCTTAACATATAGTATATATAATGTTGAGAATTTTTGGATAATTATGCATAGCACCGAGAAGATATGAAAAAGGGGTGGTTACACTTCGTGAGTTGTGATGTTGTATTCCAATTTACCTCTTGAGATGAGTACTCCTCGTTAGTAGGGAATGAGTTACTTAGTAGCAATCTCCTTATCCCTTAACTATGCAACCACATAGGTATATCTATTGGGAAATACATGTAAAAGCTAAGAGAATGACCTAAGTCTAGGCATTTGAGGATCGCTCATCTGGTAAGGTTTAATATCAAGATTCCATGTCTAGATCTCATGGTCTATGTCATTTAAGATAACCCCTAAAAAGTTAATGCAAGTACTAAGTCTTCAAAAAGAGTGTACTACTTAGGGAAAGTGGTGGAATGAGACGCTATCTATTCATTGCACTAAGTAGGCATTTCGAAAGGGATGTCTTTGTATGTCTTATGAGAATTGAATGATCTAAGTCTTCTAGAAGTGTGTACTACTTAGGGTAGGAGGTGGAATGGCACACAATCTACTCATTGCACTAAGTAGGGATTTCCAAAGGGAAGTCTTGCTGTATCTTATGTGAAGTGTTTGAGTGTTCTTCTAATGTCTTGTCATTGAGCGGGGACTTGTTCCCCCGAGCCGAGAAAGCCTATAATGGGTAGTCTTGGGAATCACCTAGGTGTGTATTAAAGGAGGTGTATGGGTTTCTCCTTTATGTCTTACCTTGATGAGTTTTAGAATAACCTAGTTTTGGGGAAACTACTACAGAAATGAGTTCACTTGCTCTTGGCTTGACCTTAGAAGTTCACTATTTTGGGAATGAATCAGTTCACTGTAATGTTCAAAATGGTTCACTGTAATTTTGGAAAGCTTACTGTAAAATGTTCATTTTTGCTAAAATTTTTGAAATCCTTCTCTATGTGTTATATGATGATTCTTATGTTGTTTTACTTCTATATTCATGAAGGTTTTACTTATTTGGCAAGAAAGTTTATTTATCCTAAAATTTCCATTTTTGCATGTTTTTGCATTTGCCATATTTAGTACATTATTTGTACTAACTCCATACTTTTCTATACACTATAAGTATAGGTTTTGGAAGCAAGTTGATGTCTAGAAGGCGTAGCTTAAGAAAGATTCTCTAAAGACAAAGTATATTCTCATATATCCGAGGGCATAGTTCCTATTTTCATGGTTTCTTTATTCAAAGAAATATTATGTATAGCTTTAAAATGTAAAGGGTCCTGTCCCTAAGATATTATGTCGTGTATTTATGTTTGGCTTGTGACGACGTGATTTTATTAGTATATATGTAAGAATTCCTTTTTATATTAAATGTCATGAAAAGTTTTAAATTCCGCACTACTTTTCATGTCTTATGCAATGAAAAGTCGCACCCGGATTGTGGAATCCGAATGCAACTGACATTTAGCCTCTCAGAGGTCGCAGACAAGCCTCTTCTTAGCTTTCATCACAATCATATAGTTAAATTTGTGGAAAATTTAGAAATTTTAAAAAATACTGAAGTATACATAGACTTCGTATGATCATTACATAGAATAATATTCTAATGATCTCAAAGACTAAACAATCATGTACAATTTATGAAACGATTCAAATGGAAAGATCAATATATAACGTAATATATTTCCAAAACGACTTTATACGAAGCTTCGAATAAAACATCCGGAAGAAATTCTAGGGAAAACATCCACTCGCTATGTCAAAAGTGCTAGGCTAGAAAGATAAATGTAGCATCCTTGAACTCTAGAGGACATACCAATGTCTGGCGATCGCTAATCCAAACAGCTTTGATGAGTCTTCAACCTACTCTCTGACCTACACCTATTAAGATAATAATAGTATAGGGTTAGTGTACACATATACTAAGTATGGGTGTATGCACACATACACATCCGGACTATGCATGATCAAGGAAAGATCTTCCTATAACCACATGACATTTCTTGAAAGTGACATCACTAGACTTTCCTAATTCGTTATTTGTGAATTGTGGTATGAATATGACATATTTTAATGCATTCAAGGCACACAAATCATTTTCTATATGAACACAAGACCTTATAATCATGAACATAATTTTAGAAAAACGCGAGCGAAAATTTTTAAATTTGATACTCCCTAACCCGAGAGCTCCCTTTTTGATATTATGTTTTTTTTCCAGTCTTTTTCGTCTTGTTGTTGTGTTATTGAATGATATCCTTAGATCCTATGTTTTACTTACAAGTTTAATGATTCATTGTATTCCCATACCTCCTAACCCGAGAGCTCCCTTTTAGATACTTAGTTTCTTTTCCAGTCTTTTTCTTCTTGTTGTAGTGTAATTCAATGATATCCTGAGATCCTATGTTTTACTTACAAGTGCAATGATTCATTGTATTTCCATACCTATATTGAATCAAGTAAGTAATCCAAAAGACTATAGAAATGATTTCTCTATCCTTAAAAGAAGTTATTTTTTCCATTCTTGTTAGATTGGGCATAGAATCTTTGTAATCCAATCTTTATTGGCTAGGCCACTTATTTCATCATTTTAATATTATGGAGATTATGGGGCATTGATTTGCCTTTACATTTTACTCTCCTTTATTGGTAGAATATAAGAAGTCATTAAAAGCAAATTTTATTTGGCTATGCCAATTTTCATGACGAAAGAAGTCATTATTGGCTATACACATTATTTCCTGAAAACTTCAATATTATCAAACACTGACGATTGATATTCTTAGGATCTTATTTTCTTAGATCACTTTGAACATGCATCTCTTATTCTTTCTTTCTTGCTTTCGTAAGGACATTTATAATTAAGATCATGCGAGCGAACATGAAATCCAATGTCTTCCCCACACCGAAAAAAGGGGTGATTCACCGATCAAAGTGAATCTTGATCATGTGAGCTAACATGAAATCCAGTGTCTGCCCCACACCAAAAAAGGGTGGTTCACCGGCTAAAGTGAAACCAAGTTTAGTATTATCCCCACACCGAAAATATGTGGTTCATGGCTAATGTGAACTGAATACTTTCTTTGACAATTTAACCGACATAGATCATGTGATCTAAACATGAAATTTGGTGTCTTCCCTACACTGAAAAGAGATGGAATCACCGGCCAAAGTGAAATCGCATCATACCTAGTTCACTTAGGTAGAATCCACAGCTTAGTTCCTATGCTGGCAACATAGTTGTAAAACTAGGAGACATACGGAGAATACTTATCCACCTTAGTGGTAGACTTATCTCATGAGGCTTAAATGTGCTGGCACAAGCTCATTGCTAGTCTATCGGTGCTTTGCTCAACTTCTTTTTCTTAACATCTTTTAGAGTTGACTCAAACATTATGGAAGCTTGCTTCTATTTATGAGGTTTACTTAAATCGTTGGATAACCGGTCATCCCTTTCTTTACTCTTTACTTGATTAAATGAGAAATTTACCCTTACATTATCATCTTGGTGTTAATGAGAATTTTCTCACGATTATTAACACCACATTTTGTGAGTATATTTAACATAGTTGTCTTAGGTGTAAGTGATACTTGTCTCACCTCCTTTAACACCCCATTCATGTCACTTTGATAATTTAAAGACTTTCAATTATGTTATTACTCAACTTAATTCATTTCATGTATTTTGGTAGCTTTATGCCATTCTTTATAAACGTTAAGAACTTTCTTCAATGTAGTTACTATGTTCATATCATTTGGAAAGGATATGTTGGGACTTGTCCCAATGATTGACATACCCTTGGTTATGAATTCAAAGTTACGTTAGTCATGCTTAATTGTGTTTACATTAACCATTAGCCAATCATTCCATCATACTTTGAAAGCAACATTGTAAGTCAATTTCATTCAATTTTTTGGCCAAGACATCGTTAGCCATTTTATTGGCATAAACAAAACTTTCACTTAAACAACATTCATTATGTTATCACTAACTACATCAATTAATACCATCAATGTATTATAATAATCCCCTCAATAGGCATCAAGTCCAATTCAACAGTAGCTAACTTCATAATCGACTTTTAACAAACTTCATATTCTCGAACACAATTAAGCATTACATCATTTTTTATTTCATATAACTAATACCATAATCATATGAATCAAGTATAAATATGCCTCATTAATCAGTAACTAATCAAGAACCTATACTTAATGATAATTTAGCACCACATACCAACAACATGTTCACGATTACATCTATATATTTAAAGAATCGAAAACAAGGATAACTAGGGAGATGGACGTTCAACAATATCTTTGGGGAACAACCCTAGTTTCGAAATACATGAATTCAAATGTTTGAAAAGTCTTTTGGAAAAATAATTCAATGAGAGAAAACCAATACCTTATGTAGAATTAAATCTACGAAGATCACCTTGCACGAAACCTTGAAGAAAACTTTGAAATAGCCTAAGAGAAATAAAGAGAAACTTTTCTATGTTTCTTTTGTTCATTTACTGTTTTGCGTTATGATTTCTTTGTGTTTGAACGCGAGAATAAGTCAAGGAACTTATATTGAATCATTAATTTTAGTCTAATTAAGTAAATTATATAAATTAATTAGTTAATTACTAAAAAGGCCCTCCTAGATTGACTAAAACTGGGAAATCACTTGAGTTAACCAAAAACTTGAAACAATGTATGGTCTCGGCCAAATTAAGAAATTTTTATTAGTTAATTAACTTTTTAATTATATTAATTACGGGACCTAGGTTAATTAATAATGTACCCCTATGTCATTGGGACCATAACTAACCCTTTTGGACCATCCTAGGTTAGGTATTAGGTTGTCTCTTTAACTAGTTACTAGGTTAGTGTCACCCCATTAAGTTTTAGTTTAATTATTATGTTATTGGGTGTACTAGATATTTTTTTTACTAGGTTAGTTAGTTAGGTAAGTTAGTTAGAGTCAAGAGTTAGTTAGAGAGCTAGGCCACACATGCTGGAACCCTTGTGCATGCCTTCCCCCTAACTACCCTACCAAATTCGGTTAGGGTGGTTCCCTGCTTGGTTGTTTCTGCATATGTGTTTGCACATGTGATTCTTGTATTTTCCTAACTAACTATTCTTGATGGTTCATTTGGAATAATTACTTATTGTCCCAAGCATCCTCACTATGTTCTCGGGCACTGCTTAATCTACACGCCCATTTTAAGTGGTCATGTCCTATTGTGCCTACGCTTGACACATGAATTCCTAGCACCTATTGTGTAAATGTTGTAAAATCTATGTTTTTAGCTTAGGGTCTTGATTGCAGGTACATTTCTTAAACAAGCTCATTAATACTTTGAAAATTTGGCTAACACTTCTCAAGCCAATTTTTTCTAATATTCCCAATATTTTGCTTATTTGGGTGTTATATAGAAATTGGCTAATATCCCTTATCCAATTTTTTCTACTATGCCCAATATTTCTCAATATTGGGCATTGGAATGCCTATGTACCCCCAATACGCATTCTTAAAGACCTATTTAGCTTACTTTGAACATACATCTCTTCTTCTTTCTTTCTTGCTTTCTTAAGGACATCTTTAGAATTAAGATCATGCGATATAACATGAAATCAAGTGTCTGCCCCACACCGAAAATGGGTGATTCACCAATCAAAGAGAATCTAGATCATATGAGCTAACATGAAATCCGGTGTTTGCCCCACACCGAAAAGGGGTAGTTCACCGACTAAAGTGAAACCAATTTTAGTGTTCTCCCCACACCGAAAAGAGGTGGATCACGACTAGAGTGAACCAAATACTTTTTTCGACCATTTAAACCGACATATATCATGTGATCTAAACATGAAATATGGTGTCTTCCCCACACCGAAATGAGGTGGAATCACCGGCCAAAGTGAGACTGCATCATACCTAGCTCACTTAGGTGGAATCCACTGGTTAGTTCCTATGCTTGCAACATAGTTCGAAGACTAGGAGACACACGGAGAATACTTATCCACCTTGGTGGTAGCGTTTTCTAATGAGGCTTAACTGTGTAGGCACAAGTTCATTTCTAGTCAATCGGTTCATTACTCAACTTCTTTTTCTTTACATCTTATAGAGTTGACTCAAACATGCTTCTAGTTATGAGGTTTACTTAACTCTTTGGATAGCCGGTCATCCCTTTATTATCTTGATTAGATATGAAATTTAACCTTACATTATCATCTTGGTTATAATGAGACGTGTCTCACGATTATTAACACCATCTTTTTTGAGTATCTTTAACATAGTTGTCTTAGGTGTAAGTGAGACTTGTCTCACTTTTTCTAACACCCCATTCTGGTAACGTTCATAATTTATAGACTTTTAATTATGTCATTACTCACCTTAATTGATGTCATGTATTTTGGTAGCTTTATACCATTCTTTATAAACGTGAAGAACATTGTTCAATGTAGTTACTATGTTCATAGTTCATTTGGAAAGGTTATGTTTGTACTTGTCCCAATGGTTGAGATACCCTTGGTTATGAATTCAAAGTTACGTTATTCATGCTTAATTTGGATTATGTACCATTAGCCAATCTTCCCATCATACTTTGAAACCAATATTGTGAGCCAATTTCATTCAACTTTTAGGGCAAGACATTGTTAGCCATTTTATTGGCATAAACCAAACTTTCACTTAAACAACTTTTATTATGTTATCACTAACCACATCAATTAATCCCATAAATGAATTTTAGTTATCCCCTCAATAGGCATCAAGTCAAATTCAACAGTAGCAAACTTCATAATCGACTTTTAACACACTTCATATTCTCGACCACAATTAAGCATTACATCATTCTTTATTTCATATAACTAATACCCTAATCATATGAATCAAATATATATATGCCTCATTTTTCATTTACTAATCAAGAGCCTATACTTAATGATAATTTAGCACCACATACCAACGACATGTTCAAGATTACTTTTATATACTTAACGAATCGAAAACAAGGATTACTAGGGAGATGGGCGTTCAACAATATCATTGAGGAACAACCGTAGTTTCGGAATTCATGAATTGAAACATTTGAAAAGTTTCTTGGAGAAAGAATTCCATGAGACAAAACCCATACATTATGTATAATTAAATCTACGAATATCACCTTGCACAAAACCTTGAAGTAAAACTTGAAATCACCTAAGAGAAATCGAGACAAACTTTTCTATTTTTCTTTTGTTTATTGTTTTGCATTGTGAATTTCTTAGTGTTTGAAATGAGTCTACGTCTTAGGCACTGATATTGAATCACTCAACTTAGGATACTTAAGTAAATTAATTAGTTAATTACTAAAAATAGATTAAATAAAAATTGGAAAACACCTTGCTTAATTAAAAATCTGGAAATTGGCTAGGGTCTCTGCAAAATTTGGAAATTTTTATTAAATAATTAAATTTTTAATTTAACTAATTAAGGGACCTAGGATAATGAGTAGAGTACCCCTAAGTCTTTATGAGCATAACTAACCCTTTTGGACCATTCTAGGTTTGGTATTAGGTTGTCTCTTTAACTATTTACAAGGTTAGTGCCACCCAATTAAATTTTAGGTTGTCGGGTGTACAAGATAATTTATTTTTGTTTGTCCTAAGTTAGTTAGTTTGTCAGTTCAATTAGTTTGAGTCTAGAGTTTGTTAGAGAGCTAGTCCCCACATGGTGGAACCCTTGTGCACGCCTGCCCCCTAACTATCCTAACCCAATTTGGTTAGGATGGTCCCCTCCTTGCCATTTCTCCACATGTGCTTGCAAATGTGTTGATTGTACTCTCCTAACTAACTATTATTGATGGTTCATTTGGAATGTTCACTTATTGCCTCAAGGATCCTCACTATGTCCTTGTGCACTGCGTAATCTACATGCCCATTTTAAGTGGTCATGTGCTATGGTGCCTAGGCTTGACACATTGATGCCTAGCACCTTTTGTGTAAATTTTTGAAAATTTATGTTTTTAGGTTATGTCCTTCATTGCAAGTACATTTATTAAACAAGCTCATTAATACATAGAAAAATTGGCGAACACCCTTTAAGCCAATATTTTTCTTATTTGGGTTTTATATAGAAATCGTCTAATAACCCTTATCCAATTTTCTATACTATGCCCAATATTTCTCCATATTGGGCATTGGAATGCCTATGTATTCTAAATACGAATTCCTAAAGACCTATTGGGCTCTTCACTAAACATGTAATTTCTCGGAATGTTGCAATGAATGATAGTTAAAGGGCTTGTGCAAGACCCTAAAGGGTCAAGTACGCCTTGTCCCGATTCAAGGGAGCCCCTAACTTGTAGGGGGTACATGCAAGTTGTGACACGTACGGACATGCTCCATAATGGGATAAAGTTGTCTAGTTTATTGGTGTATGCTCAATCTATTTAAGAGTTCAAACTTAGTAGGATCTCAAGGAATTTGAAGAGGAGTGGATCCATTGAGCAAAACCAACCTACGTTCAAGAAGATTGCTCCTAACCAAGATGGACCTAGTGCTCCTAAGGTCAAGAATGAGGAGAGTGTTGGTTCTCAAGGTTGTAAGCCTACTTGTGTTACTTGTGGGAAGAAGCACTTTGGGAAATGTTTGTTGGTACCGTAGTTGCTTTTGTTGTGGTAAGTATGGTCATACGGTGAGGTATTGTACTACTATTTCATCTATAGGAAGAGAGGACAACAAAGATTCTCCTAGTTCTCCGGAAGGTGGTGCTTCAAATAGGAAGCGCTTCTATGCTCTTTGAGCAAAAGGAACAAATTCGGCTGATGATGATGATTCCGGTAAGTTATAATTTCTCTTCTGTGTAGTTATGGATTTCTTCTAAGTGCGGGAGTATGGAGAGTAGTGGAGTTGTCATTTTTTGTCTCTTATCTTCTATTTTATTATAACTTGAGAGATAAAATGTCATAATAGCATATTGCGTGTTGCATTTTTGTTCAGGAGTCTAGTTGAAACTGAATTTCGTTGATTGCTTTCCATGTGCATTTCATAAACTTATGATTATGTTGTAAATAAAGTTTATATTGTTCTATAATATTGTCATGTTTTCTTCATAAGTTGCTTAGAGTTGCATATTATGAAATTTGAGCATGTTTCGCTGTAAGGTTTAGCACTTCAGTGTAAAGAATAGGAAATTTTGAATAAATTGTTCTTTCATGAAAAACGGTCATAATATGAATGGAGTTGATGTATATGATCATGATAATGTGTGGATAAGTATTTCCTCCTATATGAAATGAAGAATGTGAGTATTATTGCATGAGGAGTTGTAGATTAGTTTCTATCATTTTGTTGTGCTTTGAATCTCTTAATTGTGTGAAATTGGTGATCATCCTATACAGGTGTATTGTGTATTGTGTGATATAGTTATGTTCTTCTAGTCTTGAGTTTCTTATCTGTTGATAGTTCCTAAAGAGTAGCAAGTGTCATTCGAGGATGAATGTTTCCAAGCGGGGGAGTATTGTTACATAAAAATTAAAAAAGTTAAGGCTAGAACCCTAAAAATAATGAAAATAGCTATCCAAGTCTTCCTTCTTCAAAACCAAAAAAACAATCCTTAATAAAATAGAATTTGAACCTATTTATACTAAAGTCAAAACAGCCTAATATGGCTACCAAGGGTGCGATGTGGAGGCATAAGATTCATTACGTCGCATAACACTCTTCTTCGCAAAGAGGCAAGTGCACAGATCAATTTGCCTCAAAGTTCATCTTTACAAACAGATATAAAAATCCATCTCCACGGCGCGGAGAGAATACGACTACACCTAAGGAATTATTTTCGTTCCTTCCTTTGGTGCTGCTTTTCGGCTTGAATCCTTTCACACTTAACGGTGCCTATTTTAGTTTTTGTTTCTTCATTTAAGATCACCTACACAAGCAATCAAATAGGTTTGCTATTTATGAACTAAAATGACTCAATACAATTATAAACCAACACCAATTGAATTAAGCAAATCATAAAATAAGGAACACTCATCCCCGAATGACACTACACATCTTTTTAAACTTAAGAGGGAAATTTTTGGAAATCTCTTAAGTATGCTTGAACTTTATCTTCATGAATGTCTAATTCAAGACTTACTCTGAATAATGCACCTACTCTAAGCTTATCTGAAGCTTCTTATTGAAAATCGAGGAACTTACTTCTCAATAATACTTAAACTTAATGCACATCACACTCATGCAACACACAATCACGTAATAAGCTATACAAAAACAGCAACATGAATTCATTATAACTAACATAGTGCGATTATTACACATACGATTATGGACTTACAACATCAAGTCTACTATTGCACTAAAATTTAGAGTTTCTTAAGCAAAACAAGACTTAGGAAAAGTATATCTAACCTCCTAGATAACATCTTGTTGGCCTTAAGATTTTAACCTAATGATGCCCAAGTTAATTTCAAAGGGACTTGCCACTATGCCATCTACTTTTCTACATACCCCTTTGACATTAACACTGTGTCCTATGGTAGTACTAACCAGAAACGGTTCATGTAAGATCTCAGGAAGTAAGTCCAATTGATTAGCTACAAAAGGAGTTACCATAGACAAGGTAGAACCTCGATCCAATAATGCATAAAAAGGAAAGGAGAACACAAGCAAGTTACCATTATCCACATCCGTGGACTTCTCTTGTTCCTCTCTTCCTTTAAACGCATAGAACCGGTTTCTTTGGGGGGGGGGGTTCGGCTACAGTATTTGGCTGAGGCGGGGCACCTGACTTGGCCTATTGGATTTGAACCACGCCCTTATCATTTTATCCGAACTTATTTGGAAAATGAAGCCTTACTACCCTATTTCTATAGTCTATTATAACATAACACTTATGAAGAAAATCCATGTCTAAGCCATATTCTTGAGTTGGTATTACCCAACTTATCCTTATACTCCTCATCAATACTCATAGCAGGATTGTAGACATTACCATGCATTCACATACATGAGAACAACCACATTCACCACACGTCTTTCATCAATGTTGGGCATTTCCATTATGGCCCCTTCCTGGGAAGGCCAGATCTTGAGCCTGCCGCCTTAGACTACTTGTCCTTCCCAATTTTTGCGTGTATTCTTCTACGTGTTCAAACAAAAGGAAGTTAGATACTTATATTGACACAATGTTTCAAAGCTCAAGATACAACGATAAAGAGTAGAAGAAGAGAGACATTCTTATCATCATGTAGTCTTTAAGTCATGAATGTGGTGTGCTTCACATCCATAAGCTAGAAACTACGTAACGTGGTTGTGTTGAGCTTTAGATCCTAGGTAATTTAACCTCATGCTCTGATAACAAGTTTGTCATGACCAGGATTCTGGAATTCAAATCGCAACCGGCGTCGTTAACCTCTCAGAGGTCGCAGACAAGCCTCATGTTACATTCATCACATTCATATGGTTAATTTTAGCGGAAAAATTTAAAACTTTTAAACATATGAAGTATACATAGACTTCATATAGTTATTTTATGAATTAATCATATACTGAGCTCAACATAAATGTAACAACCATCTATCATAAGAATCAATTCAAAATAGTATAAGAATATATCATAAATACGTTGGCCAAACACGGCCTTATTACAAAAGCTTCAAAATGAAAGTACGAAAGAAACTCTAGGGACAAAATCCACTAGATTTTTATAAAACTAAGTCTAGACCAAAACATTAGCATCCTTGAAATCAAGAGGACCTACCAAATGGTCTGGAGAAACGATGATGTCCAAATCGTTGGAAGAGTCGTCAATTTTTTTATTAACCTTCATCTATTAAATAGTAAATAGTAAGGGTTAGTACACCACTTGTACTAAGTATGGGTGTATGCACACATACACATAAGGCTATGCATGATCAAAGAAAGCTCTTCCTAAACAACATTCTATTTCTAGAAAGCCTAATCACTAAACTTTCCAAAATCGTTAGTTGTGAATTGCGGTATGAATATGATGTATCTTAATGCATTCAAAGCACACAACTAATTTTCTATATGATTACAAGAAATTAGTATAATTAACATAATTTTAGAACAAATCGGGCGAAGATTTAATATTTTTTATCATCTTAGGCCAAAAGCTCCTCTTTGTACACTTAAATAATTTTTCAGTCTTTTTCTTCTTGATGTTGTGTAGTTCAATATTTCTTTTGGTCCTATGTTTTAGTTACAGTTGCAATGATTCATTGTATTCACCTACCCACAATTAATCGATGTAAGTAATCCAAGGACTAAGGAATGATTTCCCTACCTTATAGTGAGTCATTCTTTACACTATATATTCATTACCTTTCATATGCAATTCTCTATTGATCATGCCATTAATTTCATTACATTAATCTTTTTTATATTATACATTTCATATACACGAGACTTTGGAATCGTTGATGTACCATAAGACATCTCAAGTAAGGGCCCAACATATGGGACCTCAACCCTAGAGCCTTCTTTAGCAAACACAGAGTCTTCTTCATTCGCTCATTCGTACTTCACATTATTTATTTCATTCATTCATAGGCTGATGTAAACACGAGGTATACCTAGGATTAAATTTAAGACTCTCATCGGGATCATGAAGTGCAATGACCAAGAATGACATAATGTCACTACTTGAAACTGATATCACCTCCTGATTGTCTTGCACAAACACTTTCGATATCGTTCATTTAATTATCTTTCATACTTTGAGGCTGGACTCATTCTTTATTTTGAAACTTTAAGCTTAACCGACATAGATCAGGTGAGCATCATGAAATCCAGTGTATGCCCCACACCGAAAAGAGGTGGAATCACCGGCCAAAGTGACGTGAACATGCTAGCGTATATAGGGAGTCAAACCCTGTTAGATCCCTATATTGGTAGTATAGGTTCAAAGGCTATGAGATATAAGGAGACCTATACCCAGCATGCCAGACAATCTCATCTCATGAGAGTTACGTGAACCTCCGCCCTTCCCAAAGGAAGTCATTACCTCTCATAGCTAGCCTATCGGTGTTCACAATAAAGTTCCATTACATTAAAATCATACATCACAGAAGCTGGCTTCTACCATGAGGTATCATTGCTCATTTGATGATTTTCCATCTCATCATTAGTATTAAGTGTGAATTTTCCTTACACTTACAAATAGAATATGATTAAGACTTGTCTCTTGATATTCACACTCTCATAGTTGAGTAGTTTTAGTGACCTTTTCTTAGGCTTGGTTGAGACTTGTCTTACCATTCATCTTAGCCTCTTATCATGTTTTCACAATTTTCATTAGCATCATATATTAACATAACTTCTAACCTCATTACGTGAATGTTCATTTCTTCTTTATCTTTTAGTGTTGACTCAAGCATTATGGAGGCTTTCTTCTAGATTGAGATTTACTTACTCTATTAATGACTGGTCATCCTTACTTTACATTGATGAGATGTGAATTTTCCTTTCATGTCATCCTTTGGTGTTAATGAGACTGTCTCACACATTTTAACACCTTCATACGTGAGTATTCTTTTAACATAGTAGATTAGGTATAAGTGAGACTTGTCTCACTTACTTTAACACCCCATTCTTGTCACTTACTTACTTTATAACCCTTTAATTATGTTATAACTCACGTTACTTACTTACTTAGTGTAGTAGATTCATAACATCATTTATGGACGATGTTCACTTCTTTCAATGAGTTACATATGTTCATAGTTTATTATTCTAGAGCATGTTGGGAGTTGTCCCAATGAATGGCATGCCCTTTGTTATGGATTCATTGAATTACATTAGAAGTTCTTATAATATATTTTGTACTCGTACTACACAAGATTGACATATGATTAGTATTGGCATAAACATTTGGGTATAGATTACATAACCATCTTTGTTGGCATAGGCCAATTATACATTCTTTCATTCTTGGTGTTATATGCATATTATTCATCATCCAATCTTTTAATTATTCAACATAATAATATAGCCATTTGCATGCATCCCTTTTTGACGATGTATTGTTAGCCATTTTATTGGTATAAGCCAAACAATCACTCATATTATGATTTCATAAAGATCTTTTTAGCCAACCTTATAACACAACTTTAGGCATAACATTTTTAAACATTTTGAACAGCATAAGATGATCATTTAACAAACACAACATCATCAACAAGACACATCTACAGTGGGTATGCACAACTAACCATAATCATCTTCATACATAACAGTTTCGGACACTTCTAAACATAGTAGCATTTATCTTAACCAATCTTTATCCATGACTTTAGGGTAATGTTTTAAAGGCATATTGGAAAACATAATACTAATATTTGATGAATTTAACACCTTCGTAACGTTACAATAACTGCAATATAACATTTGGACAAACAGATCAACACTTAAAACAATTACGGGTGTAACTAACACATCGTCGACTCATGATTCACATTTTAAGCACATAACTTTATAGGATCACAACTTCATAAGTTAATCGAAATTCATAATTGAAGAACATTATAAATAAAATAAGACAACACTACATACCAACAACATGATATCTAACCTATTCAACATGGAATCGAAAAGGATAGTAGGAACAAAGGAGTTCGACGAGAACATGGGAACAAGCCAAGTTTTAAAGATCTTTGGATAGTTGGAAAGAAAGTTCTCTTGGATAAAAAAGTCCAGTATATAAACACATACCTTATGTAGAATGGAATACACGAATAACACCTTGAATGAAACATCAAAGAAACCTTGATAGCCATAGAGAAATCGATAATTTTTTTGCCTTTTTTCTTGCGTTCGTTGCTTACTGTTTTTGCGTCCTTTTTGTCTATCAGTTTGAATGTAATTTTTAGGTTTAAGAACTGATATTTACTCATTGAAATTAGGTTTTGATAAGTTAATTAAATAAATTAATTAACTAATTGCTAAAAAGCCCCTCCTAGATTGACTACAACTAGGAAAAAATAATACTTGGTCAAATTTGAAATATTTCCTAAGAACTTCATTTTCCCCCTTTATATTAATTAATTAAATGGCTAATTAATTCATTAAGGTACCTAGAGTAACTATTTAAGGGCCCTTAAATCATTGGAACAAAATTTAACACTTTTGGACCATCCTAGGTTAAGTACTAGGATGTTTCTTGAGTTGTACTAGGTTAGTGTAAAAATTTTGGTTTGACCCCTTTAATTTAATTAATTCAATGGATAATTTAATTAAGTGACCTAGGGTAATTAATAAAGTACCATTAAGTCGTTATAACCATAACTGATCCTTTGAACCATCCTAGATTAGATACTAGGTTGTCTTTTTCTTGTTTTAACCGAAATCTTGATATTGATTTGTACTTTCTGTTTTGCCTCTTTAAATTAATTAAATAAGTTGATAAATTAGTTAAATAAGTATCCTAGGGTAATTACTAAATTACCCTTAAGTCTTTAGGATCGTAACTAACTCTTTGCACCATCCTACATTTGGTACTAGGTTGTCCCTTTCTCGTCTTACCTGAAATCTGAAAATTTCCTTTTTATTTTTTGCTTTAGCCTTTTTAAATTAATTATTTAATTTGCTAAATTATTTAATTAATTAACATAGGGGAATTACTAAAGTAAACCTAAGGTGTTAGGACCATAACTAAACTTTTGGACAATCCTAGGTTAGGTACTAGGTTGTCTCTCTAACTAGTACTAGGTTAGTGTCAACCCGGTTTTGGTCCTAGATTGTCGGGCGCACTAATGGGTCCAATTCGGTAAGTCCTAGGTTATTTAGTTATTTAGGTCAATACTTTAGAGTCTATAATATTGAGGGAGGTTATTCCACACATGAAGTGGTCCCTTATGCACATTTTCCCCCCTAACTACCCTAACCGAATTCGGATAGGGTGGTCCCTTCCTTTGGCAGCTTCTTCACATGTCTTGCCCATGTGCTTGCACATGGGTTCGTCGCATTTTCCTAACGAACTATTATTTATGGTTTATTTGCAAATTTTTACTTATTGTCCCAAGGATCCTCACTATGCTCTTGGGCACTGTTTAATCTACATTATCCGTTTAAATTGTCATGTGTTATGGTACTAGGCTTGATACTTGGATGCCTAGTAGTTCATTCTATTCGTATAGTTGACCTTTTAATTAGATTAGGGTCTACATTTCAGGTATATTCATTACACAAACTCATAGATACTTCAAAATTTTGCTAACACTCTCTAAACCAACATATTCTAGTATACCCTTAATTTTATAATATGCCCAATATTTTTAAATATTGGGCATTGCGATTCCTATTTACCAGTGATACACATTCTTAAGAACCTATTGGGCTTTTGATTAAACGTATGATTTCCCGGAATGTTACATTATCACCCCCTTAGGAACAGTCATCCCCGAATGACACTTACACATCATTTAAACAAAGAGGTGACTTTCGAAAGTTACTTTGTCATATTTAAACGTTTATCATTTGTGAATATCTGATTCAGACTTATTTGGATGATGTATATATTTCAAGCTTGTCTGAAGCTTCATATTTGAGATTGAGGAATTTCGTTGTCACTCACACTTTACTTAATTCACATGACAAATCATGCAACACAGAAAACATGCCTATGCTACAAAAAACAGAAACATAAAATGCAACATAACTTCATTTTAAATAACATAGTGCTATTGTAAGACATACGATTAGGGACTTACCACATCAAATCCACTAAAGCACTTAAACTTAGAGTTTCTTAACATAAACCACACTTAGGAAGAGTATATCTAACCTCAAGAACTGAACAAGTGAGGGTAACAGGATCTCATATAATCCTCGGCCTCCCATGTTTCTCCCTCAAAAAGGTGGTTCCCCCATAATACTCTCACGGAGCCAACCTCCTTGTTCCTAAATCGTTTCACTTGGCGATCTAAAATTTCAATGGAAAATCTTCGTAAAAATGGTTCTGATTGACTCTTAACCCCTTAGATAACATCTATTTGGCCTTAATATTTTAAACTATTTGGCTTGTTGGATTTGAACCACGCCCTTTCCATCTCAACTCTAACTCATTTGAAAACTGAAACCTTACTACCCTGTTTCTATAGTCTATTGTAGCATAACACTTATGAAGTATATTCCTACCTTAGACATATCCTTGAGTTGGTATGCATCCCAATTAGCCTTATCCTCTTCATTAGTACTCACACAGTATTTTAGAATCTACCATGCATTTACCTTCATGCGAACACTCACACTCACCACACACCTTTTGTCCATGTTGGGCATTTCCATTATGGCCCCTTCCTGGGAAGGACAGATCTTGAGCCTGGTGCCTTAGACCATTTGTACATCCTAATTAATGTGTGTATTCTTCTACGCATTCACACAGTAAGGAAGTTAGATACTTATATTGACACAAATCAAAGCTCTAGATAGAACGATCAATAGTAGAAGAAGGGAGAATTTCCTATCATCGCATAGTCTCGAACTCATGATTGTGGCGCGCTTCACAACCATAAGCTAGAAACTACGTAACGTGTTTGTGTTGAGATTTAGTTCCTAGGTACTTTAACCTCATGCTTTGATACCAAGTTTGTCACGACCCGAATACTGGAATCCGAATTGCAACCGGCGTCATTGACCTTTCAGAGATCGCAGAGAAGCCTCATCTTGCATTTACCACATTCATATGGTTAATTTTGCAGAAAATTTAAAACTTTTAAATGTATGAAGTATCCATAGAATTCATATAGTTATTTCATGAATTCATCATATACTAAGCTCAATATAAATGTAACAACCATATATCATAAAAATTAGTTAAAAAAAGAATAAGAATATATCATAAATAAGTTTTCCAAACACGACCTTATTGCAAAAGCTTCAAAATGGAAGTACGAAAGAAACGCTAGGGACAACATGCACTAGCTTTTTATAAAACTAAGGCTAGACTAAAACTGTAGCCTCCTCGAAATCAAGAGGTCCTACCAAATGGTCTTGAGAAACGCTGATGTCCAAACCATTGTGGAAGTCATCAATTTGTTCCTTAACCTGCATTTATAAAATAGTAAATAGCTGGGGTTATTACACCACTTGTACTAAGTATGAGTGTATGAACACATACACGTAAGGCTATGCATGATCAAAGAATGTTCTTCCTAAACAACATGCTATTTTTGAGATTTTTGATCCTCCTAGGCCGAGAGCTCCTCTTTGTACACTTAGATTATTTTTCAGTCTTTTTCTTCTTGATGTTGTGTAGTTCAATAATGTCACGACCCAAAACCGAGCCGCGACTGGCACCCACACTTACCCTCCTATGTGAGCGAACCAACCAATCTAAACCTTAACATTTCAATTTAATATCAACAGAAA
>NC_028644.1:38983721-38991612 GCF_001406875.1 Solanum pennellii
CAGAAATCCGACCCAGCCTGGGATTTACGCAGTCTGTGACGGGCCGTCGTGCCAGCGACGGTCCGTCCTACTGCTCCGTCACAGAGTTCAGAGACTAGATTTTTACCAAGAGTCTGTGACGGCCTGTCACGCCTGTGACGGTCCGTCCTGCCATTCCGTTACGAAGTTCAGAGAGTCGATTTCAGTACCCAATTTTCAGAATTCTAAGTGTATTGGAACGAGACTCCCTCGACGGTCCGTCGTGCCCATGACGGTCCGTCGTGGGTTCCGTCGTCTCAGCCAGTTTTTCCAGAAATAAAATCTGCTGCTCAAAACGACTAAACAGGTCGTTACAAATAATTATTTTGGTACTATGATTTACTTACAAATGCAATGATTCATTATAGTTCCATACCCACAATGAATCGATGTAAGTAATCCAAGGACTAAGGAATGATTTCCTACCTTATAGTGAGTCATTCTTTACACTATATATTCATTGCCTATCATAAGCAATTCTCTATTGATCAGGCCATTAATTTTCTTAATTTCATGTTTTATATATTATAAATTTCATATAAACGATACTTTGGAATGGTTTCTGTAAAATAAGACATCTCAAGTGAGGGCCCAACATATAGGACCTCAACCTGAGGGCTTCTTTTGCAAACACATAGTCTACTTCATTTGTTCATTAGTACTTCACATTATTCATTTCATTCATTCGTAGGCTGATGTAAACACCAGCTATACTTAGGATGAAGTTTAAGACTCTCATCGGGATCATGAAGTTCAATGCCCAAGAATGACCTAATGTCATTACTTGAATCTGATTTTACCTCCTGATTGTCTTGCACAAACACCTACAGTATCGTTCATTTCATTATAATCCATACTTTGAGGCTGACCTTATTCTTTATTTGGGAATTTTAACCTTAACCGACATAGATCATTTGAGCATCATGAGAACTAGTGTCTGCCCCACACAAAAAAAGTGGAATCACCAGCCAAAGTGACCCGAACATCCTAGCGTATATAGTAGTCGAACCCTGCTAGATCCATATATTGGCTGTATAGGTTCAAAGACTAGGATATATAAGGAGACCCATACCCGGCATGCCGGACAGCTCATCTCATGAGAGTTACATAAACCTCCGCATAGATTACATAACCATCTTTGTTGGCATAGGCCAATTTACCATTCATTCATGCTTGATTTGCTATGTATATTATTTATTAGCCAATCTTTCAATTATTTAACGTAATATTATAGCAATTTTCATGCATCCCTTTTTGACAATGTATTGTTGGTCATTTTATTGGTATAAGCCAAACAATCACTGAAATTATGATTTCATGGAGATCTTTTTAGCCAACCTTATAATATAACTTTAGGCATAACGTTTTTAAACATCTTGAACAGCATAATATGACCATTTAACGAACACAAGATCATCAACAAGTAACATTTACAGTAGGTATGCACAACAAACCATAATCATGTTCATACATAACAGTTTCGGACACATCTTAACATAGTATTATTATCTTAACCAATCTTGGTTCATGACTTTAGGGTAACGTTTTTTAGGCATATTGGAAAACATCATATTAATATTTGATGAATTTAGCACCTTCATAACGTCACAATAACATAAATGCAACATTCGGACAAACACATCAAAACTTAAAACAATTACGGGTGTAACTAACACATGTCAATTCATGATTCACGTTTTAAGCACTAATCTTTATACGATCACAACTTCATACGTTAATTAACATTCATAATTCAAGAATTTTACAAATAATATCATCCAGCACCACATACCAACAACATGATATCTAACCTATTCATTATTGAATCGAAAACCATACAAGGGACAAAGGATTTACGAGAACACTAGTTTTAAAGATCTTTTAATCGTCGGAAAGAAAGTTATCTTAGAGAGATATGTCCAGGAGAGAAATCCATACCTTATGTATAACTTAATCTAAGAAGACCACCTTGAACAAAACATTGAAGAAACCTTGAAATCGTCCTAGAGAAATCGATAAATTTTCTGTCGTTTTCTTGCGTTCATTGCTTACTTTTTGCGTACTTTTTGACTATAAGTTTGAACGTGATTATTAGGTTTAATAAATGATCTTGACTCATGCAAATTAGGGTTTAATAAGTTGATTAAATAAGTTAATTAACTAATTACTAAAAAGCCCCTCCTCGATTGACTAGAACAAGGAAAACACAATACTTGGCCATTCTGAAATTTTTCTTAAGAATTTCGTTTTTCCCCATTATATTATTTAATTAAATGGATAATTGAATTAATTAAGGTACCTATAGTAACTGTTAAAGTGCCCCAAATCATTTGAACAAAATTTAACCCTTCTGGACCATCCTAGGTTAAGTACTAGGATGTATCTCGAGTTAAACTAGGTTAGTGTAAAAAATTTTGTTTGACCCTTTAATTTAATTAATTTAGTTACCTAGGATAATTAATAAAGTACCCTTAAGTTTTTATAACCATAAATAATCCTTTGAACCATCCTAGGTTAGATACTAGGTTATCTTTTTCTTGTTCTAACCGAAATCTGGATATTGCTTTTTAATTTCTGTTTTTCCCCTTTAAATTAATTAATTAAGTTTCTAAATTAATTAATTAAGTAGACTAGGGTAATTACTAAAGTACCCTAAAGTCGTTAGGATCCTAACTAACTCTTTGGACAATCCTAGGTTAGCTACTAGGTTTTCCCTTTCTTGTTTTAACCGATGTCTGAAAATTTTCTTTTTTATTTTCGGCTTTAGCCCTTTTAAATTAATTAATTAATTTTCTAAAATAATTAATTAGGTAACCTAGAGGAATTAATAATGTACCCCTAAGTTTTTAGGACTATAACTAACCTTTTGGACCATCCTAGGTTGGGTACTAGGTTGTCTCTTTAACTAGTACTAGGTTAGTGTCAACCCGGTTTCGGTCCTAGGTTGTCGGGCTCACTAATGGGTCATATTCTATAAGTAGGTTATTTAGTTATTTAGGTCAGTAGGTTAGAGTCTAGATTGGTAGGGAGGTTAGGCCCACATGAAGTGGTCCCTTGTGCACGTTTTTCCCCCTAACTACCCTTACCGAATTCGGTTAGGGTGGTCCCCTCCTTTGGCAGCTTCTTCACATGTCTTGCACATGTGATTTAACATGGGTTGGTTGCACTTTCCTAACTAACTATTGTTTATGGTTCATTTTGGAATGTTTTCTTATTGTACCAAGGATCCTCACTATGTCCTTTGGCACTGTTTAATTTACATCTTTTAAATGGTCATGTGTTATGGTACTAGGCTTGACTCTTGGATCCCTAGTAGTTCATCTGATTTGTATAGATGACTTTTTAACTAGCTTAGGGTCTTCATTTCAGGTACATTTATTACACAAACTCATAGATACTTGAAAATTTGGCTAACACTCTCTAAGCCAACATTTTCTACTATGCCCATAATTTTCTAATATACCCAATATTTATAAATATTGGGCATCGGGATGACTATTTAGTCATGATGCACATGCTTAAGAACCTATTGGCTCTTCATTAAACGTATGATTTTCCAGAATGATACTATAGGATCTCTTAAGTGTGTGTAAGGGATTGTATTGGCGGTCGCTTCACAAATCACTCAAGTGAACCTTAGAGTCACCTTGGTAGGAGAATCTCATGTTCTTATGGTAGTGTCTCTTAAGTGTGTATGTTATGTAATCTTGAGGGTCAATTAGGCACATCTAGAGAGGGTGTATGTGTGATCTCTTTTTGTCTAACTTAAGTGAATCATAGAATAGCTTTGAGTGAGAAGATTACAAGCTAAAGGGGGTTTAAAGTGAAGTGAAGGAACTTCACTATAATAGTGAACTGAGCTCAATGTACAGTAAAGTTACTTCATTGTAATGTTTGCTAAAAATATGTGACTTTTTGGCTAAATGATTTCTTATGTGTTTTTATGTTGTTAAATGTTGTTCTTATGATTATAGTATGATGTTTTAATCAAAATTCATGAAAAGCATGTTTATTACTAAATTTCCCTTTTTCATTGTTTTTGCATGGCTTCCATACATCTAATGTGCTAACCCCTTCTTTTAGATTTTGACTAAACTGTAGGGAAATTGAATCGTGATGTGCCATGAAGGATGGGTAGGTTTCTAAGGATTGAAGATGAAGTAATGGTGAGTCCTCATCCATTCGAGGACAATAGTCACATGTTCCTTTTATGTCTTATGTCTTAATTTTATGTATTGTATGGGATTAGTCCCAAGTGTTGTAAACTCTTAAGTCTAGATGGTTCAATGAGATGTTGTATCGTTCTAATGTTTTAAACAAAAGTCTTCTGCTTGCGTATTGTTTATGAAAGTGTTCTTCGCGTGTGAAGAAACTTTTAGATTGTTGCTCATTTTAGTTTTGTTATTATGAAATGAATGATATGAGAGGTGTCATGCCCCTTTTTTTTTCTCAATATTTTTTATTTTCATTGTTTGAAAGAAAAACAGTTTTTCCAATTAAAGTGACGTTTTGAAAAAGGATAATTATTATTTAGAGTCGCCACTTGAAATTGAGTTTTGATTTTCCAAGTCACCTTGTTTAAATCCCTATTCAAAAGGAAATTTGACTCTATTTTATTGGTCTGCGAACTAGAAGTTCGGGTAAGGAATTCTGTTGACCAAGGGGAAGGTGTTAGGCACCCCTCGAGTCCTGTGGTTCTGGCACTGTCGCTTTATTGACTTTAGTATGACTTAACTTAACTTTTGGACATTGTATTATTTAACTTAATAATAAAATTGTTATTTATCTTCAGATTTATTCTAAACTTATTTGAAACTGACTTATTTATTTTAAAGGGTCTTTATTTATTTATTCTTTTTGTAGTGTAATTTTAATGTTGAACATCCGTATATATTTTTTTCTGCTTATATTTGTATGTTTTTAATTTTTAATGTTATTATAGGTAGAATATATATAGATATCTAGTTTCTAAGAATTAGAGTTTGTGTAGGAATGAGATATTTAGAGTTCAAGTTAATTTATGATTATATATTTATTTGTTTATTTCAGATTTAAAATAAGAAAATAAACTTTTATAAGATTTGAAGTTAGTTTTATCAAGAAATCCTAAATAGATTAAGAATATCTTTTTTTTACTAAACAAAATTGTCCCTTTTTTTCTTTTTTTTTTCTTTTTCCTTTATCTGTACGTTTTTGTTTTATTTTTAATTTTTTTTTCTTTAAAATCTGTTTCTCTTTCTTTTTTTTCTTTTTTTCATTTTTTTTCTCTTTTTTTGTATATTTTTTGTTTGCTTTAAATTTTTGTATTTTTTACGTTTTTCTATTTATTTATTTTTTCACTCTGATCCTTTCTCTTTATTTTTATTTTTTTTTTACATTCTCTTTCTGTTTTCTAGTTTTTTTTTGTTATGTTTTTTTTTATCTTTTGTTTCATTATTATTATTATTATTATTATTGTTGTTGTTGTTGTTGTTGTTGTTGTTATTATTATTTTAGTTGTTCTTTTCTTTCCTGCGTTTTTTTATTAATCTTCCTTTTTTTTTCTTCTCTTTTTCTTTTTGCACGCATCTCTTTTTGTTTATTTTTTGTTTGCTTTTAAATTTTTTTATTTTTTTACATTTTAGTCATTTAATATATATATTTTATGAAAGAAAAAAAAACATTCTATTTATTTATCTTTTTATCTTTTCTTGATTTTTATTCTATTTTTTGTTTAAATATTTCTTGTTTTAATAATCAGTTTAATTATTTTTTTTTGTTACAATGTTGTTTTCTCTTTTTTTTTAATCATTATTTTTCATCGTTCTTTTTTGTATTTTTTTGTACATATTATTGTTTTTTTTTCTTGTGTTATCTCATTTTTTTTTCCTTCTTCATTGTTTTCCTTTTATTATAACTCTAAATAATATTCATATGTTATCTTAATAATAAATTTTTGTAATCCGAATTAGATAAGCATCTTATGTTATTCTAAAGAAAATTTTTAATTCAAATAATGTATTAAAAACACTAAAACATATTATACTTAACTTTTTTAAATCGCTAATCAATTAAATTTTAGTTTATATCCTAATCTAAAAATTCTACAATAAATTCAAAAAAATCTTCTGAATGGAAAACTAAAGGAAAAAATATGCTAATCTATTCAAATTTAACAATTCAATATCATGAACCGATTAAAATTACAAATTGCATCTAAAGAGCATATAATAACAATAATAATAGCGTAACAATAATAAATATAATGCATGCGATTTGAAGAATTTCATACTACTGGAATCAAATTTTTATACAAGTAATATTTTTTAAATCACGCGAGAATTTATAATTACCTCGCTGCGAAATTTCGTACCATAAAAATAAGTTGTTATCTACGAATTTGGAACCAAGAGCAAAACCTCTAACTCTAACCTAATTCTCAAAAAAAATAACTCACTTTTCTTCTCTTTGTGTTTGCTCAATATCTCTCTGTATTTCAATCCGCCTCTGTGCGTTCTCTATATTTCTCTGTATCTTTCTCTGTCTCTTTTTTTCAACTGAACATGGGTTATATAATATTTTTTGGGTGAGAATCTGGTGCTAATTAAAAGGAACGTAATAGAGTGGGATTAGGATTTAATTTGAAAATTAGTTGAGAAAATTGGGGTTGAGATAAGGATATAGAATAAATAAATAATAATAACAAAATAAAATAAAATAAATGTGTAAAGGTTTTTTTTAAAGGAACGTCCAAAAGAGAGAGAGAGAAAAAATAAAAAATAAAAAAAAATTGGATGAGATTATTTAGTAACATAAGTTAGAAAGTTGGGAATAATTAGGATAAGGTAAAACAAATTTGAAATCTTTAGGACTCCTCTTTTCTTTTCTTTTTCTATATTTCTTCATAATATTTTCTATATTATTATTATTTTTAGACTAGATGATTCAAAAATAACTTAAATTCCAAACTTCTATTTATCAATTTTTATATTAAACTATAATTGATCTTATAATTTTTATTAATTTACAATTTATTATTATTATTTTATTTTATTTTAAATATAACCCTTTTTAAATTGGAGTAAAATATATTATATTTTGGCAAAAAATTAGGTGTTCCCAGTAAGCCCCTCTTTGCTTGAAAACATGAAGAGTTTTCATGCAAAGACGTGAACAATGTGACTAATTTTTTCACTGAAATATTTATGTGAAAAAATATAATAGAGAAGAGGTTTGACTGTGTCCTATCTTTTTAAAAACTACCTATCCTAAGTTGATGATAAGGAGTCAGGCGTAGTTCCAATGAGTTAGGTAGTCGAGTAGGTTTTGTCGAGATTCTGGTTAGTAACTCCAGCTATTACATACAAAAAACTAAATGTAGAAGGAAATGTATGAAATCCTAGCTACTCTGTGTAACGACCTGTTTAGTCGTTTTGAACAGTAGAGTTTATTCTGGTAATAACTGTCTAAGTCGACGGATCCCACGACGGACCGTCATGGGCACGACGGACCGTCGAGGGGGTCTCGTTCCAACACACTTAGAATATGAAAATTTGGGTACTGAGATCGACTCTTTGAACTTCACGACGGAATGGCAGGACGGACCGTCGTTGGCACGACGGACCGTCACAAATCTTCCCACAGAATTAACTCTCTGAACTTTGTGACGGACATGCAGGACGGACCGTCACAGTCGTGACGGACCGTCACAGACTGCGTAACCCTGACTGGGTCGGATTTCTGTTAAAGTTTTTAAAGGGGCGTTTTGGACTATTCATGCTTATAATTATAAAGTTAGTGGGTTAATATTAATAATTCAATTACTTGGGGGTTAAAGGAGATAACCTTGAAATAAAAAGTGGGTTATTTTTATCATCTTTTATACTTAATTATA
>NC_028644.1:38994250-39014530 GCF_001406875.1 Solanum pennellii
TGGATCGGAGTGTCACGTTCCGACACCAGGATAGTAAATAGAATGAACCTTAAATTATGCTAACATACTCAGATTTTAAAGAAACCTATTTCCCAAAAGAGTATGGTGTGGAGGCTTGAGTCCTCATAGATGTGTTTGGTGTTGGTATAAATGATTCTTATACTTGTTGCTATCACCTGTTAAGCATTTGGTTGGTTTTATGTTACTATCTGAAATATATTGTTTTCTATTGTGAGTTGGCTGATGATATCTACTCAGTACTTGTGCCTTGTACTGACCCCTACTTGTATTTGTTTTCTTTGTTAATTGTGGAGTGCAGCAAACGTGCCATCGTCTTCAACTCAACCGCAACTCTAGCCAGTCTTCATCACATCGGATCTCAGGGTGAGCTAAGGCTTCTAGCTTGGACTGGATCTTCTCCTTCATGTCTTGATGCCTTGAAGTTCCGGCATGGACTAGCTGTTTATTTATTTTAGCTTCCTAGATAATCTTAGATTTAGTAAATTGAGGATAGATGCTCTTGTGGTGATGACTTCTAGTTTTTGGGAACAATAAGTATTGAGCTTTTTTTTAGAAGTTATTCAATTGATTTTCATTAACGAGTTTTAAGTCTTCCGCATTATATTTTGTTATTTATGGTTGAAATGTTGGGGTTTAGATTGGTTTGTTCGCTCACATAGTAGGATAAGTGTGGGTGCCACTCGCGACCCGTTTTGGGTCGTGACACTCTGATAGTGCTAAGTCTTCATTTTGAATTCGTAGATATCGCTTCACCCTCTTTGGTAGGTTCATCAATTTCGAATTTCGCTCTGGACATCTGAGTTTAAGACTTGAAACTTCATGACTTGACTCTAGCAACTGACGTTCTTCCGCATGATCTTCTTGAAAACTTATTTTCTTGAAAGGATGAATTCTGTTGTTTTTGAACTACAAATTTGTGTACTATGTAGAAACCTGCACACAAAACAAAATTTTGTACCTAGTTTGCACTAGAAAATTTTGTGAGTTATTGATGAAAACTATAAAAGTCTATACTAATAATAAATATAATATTTTTATAGCCTATACTGAATGTAAAAAAAAAAAGACAAAAGGGAGTTTTGTACCCAAATTGCCATCACGGGTTATTGTGCCCTATGAAGACATGAAAAATAAAATAGGGCTTGTTGTGCCCTATATGCAACCCTGAGGTTATTGTGCCCTCTTACGACATGAAAAATAAAATAGGGGTTATTGTGTCATATATGCAACCAGGGGTTATTGTGGCCTGTGAATAAAAATGCTAGAGGTTATTGTACCCTACATGCAATCAAGCGTTTATTGTGCCCTCTAAAGACATGAAAAATAAAATGGGGTTATTGTGCCCTATATGCAACCAGGGGTTATTGTGCCCTGTGAAGACATAAAAAAATGATAGGGGTTATTGTGCCCTATATGCAATCCAAGGGTTATTGTGCCCTGTGAAGACATGAAAAATAGGATAGGGGTTATTGTGCCCTATATGCAACCAGGGTTATTGTGCCCTGTGAAGAAAAATGATAGGGATTATTGTGACCTATATGCAATCAAGGGGTTATTGTGCCCCCTGAAGACATTAAAAATAAAATAGGGGTTATTGTGCCCTATATGCAACCAGGGGTTATTGTGCCCTGTGAAGACATTAAAAAATGATAGGGGTTATTTTGCCCTGTGAAGACATGAAAAATAGGTTAGGGGTTATTGTGCCCGATATGCAACCAGGGGTTATTCTGCCCTGTGAAGGCATGAAAAATGATGATAGGGGTTATTGTGCCCTATATGCGATCCAGGGGTTATTGTGCCCTCTAAAGACTAAAATAAAATGGGGGTTATTGTGCCCTATGTGCAACCAGGGATTATTGTGCCCTGTGAAGACATAAAAATAATGATAGGGGTTATTGTGCCCTATATGCAATCCAGGGGTTATTGTGCCCTGTGAAAACATGAAAAATAGGTTAGGGGCTATTGTTCCCTATATGCAACCAGTGTTATTGTGCCCTGTGAAGACATGAAAAATAGGATAGGGGTTACTGTGCCCTATATGCAAGCTAGGGGTTATTGTGCCCTGTGAAGACATGAAAAATAGGATAGGGGTTACTGTGCCCTATATGCAAGCTAGGGGTTATTGTGCCCTGTGAAGACATGAAAAATAGGATAGGGGTTACTGTGCCCTATATGCAAGCTAGGGGTTATTGTGCCCTGTGAAGACATGAAAAATAGGATAGGGGTTACTGTGCCCTATATGCAAGCTAGGGGTTATTGTGCCCTGTGAAGACATGAAAAATAGGATAGGGGTTACTGTGCCCTATATGCAAGCTAGGGGTTATTGTGCCCTGTGAAGACATGAAAAATAGGATAGGGGTTACTGTGCCCTATATGCAAGCTAGGGGTTATTGTGCCCTGTGAAGACATGAAAAATAGGATAGGGGTTACTGTGCCCTATATGCAAGCTAGGGGTTATTGTGCCCTGTGAAGACATGAAAAATAGGATAGGGGTTACTGTGCCCTATATGCAAGCTAGGGGTTATTGTGCCCTGTGAAGACATGAAAAATAGGATAGGGGTTACTGTGCCCTATATGCAAGCTAGGGGTTATTGTGCCCTGTGAAGACATGAAAAATAGGATAGGGGTTACTGTGCCCTATATGCAAGCTAGGGGTTATTGTGCCCTGTGAAGACATGAAAAATAGGATAGGGGTTACTGTGCCCTATATGCAAGCTAGGGGTTATTGTGCCCTGTGAAGACATGAAAAATAGGATAGGGGTTACTGTGCCCTATATGCAAGCTAGGGGTTATTGTGCCCTGTGAAGACATGAAAAATAGGATAGGGGTTACTGTGCCCTATATGCAAGCTAGGGGTTATTGTGCCCTGTGAAGACATGAAAAATAGGATAGGGGTTACTGTGCCCTATATGCAAGCTAGGGGTTATTGTGCCCTGTGAAGACATGAAAAATAGGATAGGGGTTACTGTGCCCTATATGCAAGCTAGGGGTTATTGTGCCCTGTGAAGACATGAAAAATAGGATAGGGGTTACTGTGCCCTATATGCAAGCTAGGGGTTATTGTGCCCTGTGAAGACATGAAAAATAGGATAGGGGTTACTGTGCCCTATATGCAAGCTAGGGGTTATTGTGCCCTGTGAAGACATGAAAAATAGGATAGGGGTTACTGTGCCCTATATGCAAGCTAGGGGTTATTGTGCCCTGTGAAGACATGAAAAATAGGATAGGGGTTACTGTGCCCTATATGCAAGCTAGGGGTTATTGTGCCCTGTGAAGACATGAAAAATAGGATAGGGGTTACTGTGCCCTATATGCAAGCTAGGGGTTATTGTGCCCTGTGAAGACATGAAAAATAGGATAGGGGTTACTGTGCCCTATATGCAAGCTAGGGGTTATTGTGCCCTGTGAAGACATGAAAAATAGGATAGGGGTTACTGTGCCCTATATGCAAGCTAGGGGTTATTGTGCCCTGTGAAGACATGAAAAATAGGATAGGGGTTACTGTGCCCTATATGCAAGCTAGGGGTTATTGTGCCCTGTGAAGACATGAAAAATAGGATAGGGGTTACTGTGCCCTATATGCAAGCTAGGGGTTATTGTGCCCTGTGAAGACATGAAAAATAGGATAGGGGTTACTGTGCCCTATATGCAAGCTAGGGGTTATTGTGCCCTGTGAAGACATGAAAAATAGGATAGGGGTTACTGTGCCCTATATGCAAGCTAGGGGTTATTGTGCCCTGTGAAGACATGAAAAATAGGATAGGGGTTACTGTGCCCTATATGCAAGCTAGGGGTTATTGTGCCCTGTGAAGACATGAAAAATAGGATAGGGGTTATTGTGCCCTATATGCAATCCAGGGGTTATTGTGCCCTGTGAAAACATGAAAAATAGGTTAGGGGCTATTGTTCCCTATATGCAACCAGTGTTATTGTGCCCTGTGAAGACATGAAAAATAGGATAGGGGTTATTGTGCCCTATATGCAAGCTAGGGGTTATTGTGCCCTGTGAAGACATGAAAAATAGGATTGGGGTTATTGTGCCCTATATGCAACCAGGGGTTATTGTACCCTGTGAAGACATAAAAAAAATGATCAGGGTTATTGTGCCCTATATGCAACCAGGGGTTATTGTGCCCGGTGAAGACATGAAAAGTAAAATACGGGTTATTGTGCACTATGAAGACATGATTATATATATATATTTATATATATATATATATATGTGTATATATATATATATATACACAAATACATTTCTTCTTTTCACTTATATTATTATCATTATTAATATTATTATTCATCGTTATTTTATTTTATTTTTATTTGTACATTGAACAAACTAAAAATAAAATAAAATGCCCCAGATTCAATTAAAAAAATCATTTTTATTGTTATTATTATTTTATCACGCATATTATATGAAAAGTAAAGATTCAAGAACTTACCTTCGCGACGTTTATCTCTCGCAAACTATTTACAGGATTCTGTCTTATACCTGTTTTAAGTCAAAGAAATGTATTGGTAATTTTCCTACTTGGTGGTTGGTTCGTGACTTTGAGTATCTTATAAAGCTTGACTTCTGGATCCGCGCCGCTTGGAAGATTCATCCCATTGATTATTGTGCGAATATCTTGTAGATGTTTTAAAAACAGTCCTTATCTTTCCTTGAAACACTTTTCATGGACATTCTAACTCATTACCATTTTGTGCATGTTGTGTGGTTTATTCGTTCCCAAGCGACTCTTTTGCTTTATATATTTTAACACGGTATCGATTTATGTTATTTATTTTCTCGATAGGTTCACAGCCCTAGCCAATATGGTGCATGTCCCAAATATTCAACTGGAAATACCGTAGTCAATTTTACGGATTTAATTTTATTTTCTCACTTGACACGAGTTGATGCTGGGAAAGAAAAATAAAAACTCAAAGAAACACAAGCACAAATGACACTAATTAAAGGGTTATGAAGGAAAAATTATGTCTTTAGAAGTAGTAGATAAATTAGAAAATGTTTAAATGAGTGAAAAGAATCTTATCTAAAAGTACGTGACAACTTTGGAAGATGACATGCAATTGGACCGAACGTTTGATCTTTTTCGAGTTGACAATGTTGCACCTTTCAGTCTAACCTTGACTTTTATCATGATTGCACTCATGTCAAGACAAAATGTCATCATTCGGTCAGTAGCGCCTTTCATGATTTTTCACCAATAAGACATTCTAATCTTTGTCACTCAACTAACCATCGTCTTATAGTGCCCGTAAGAGTTTTCACTCACAACACTCTCTTCTTCATTTTCTCCCATAGTTCGCCTACATAATGTCTCAACCTTTAGAGAACTGAAGAACATGATTATCTTTTTACTGAGTGATTAGATCGAACCCTAATGAAGGGCTGCCTACGTATCCTTTTAGGATTCAGGTCAAACGTAGTTCAATGAACTTTTTGTGTTTTTTTTTTGTTTTTTTTTTTTTGGTTTTTTTTAATTAATTTTTTTTTACTTAATTTTTTTAAATTGTTTAAATCTTTTTTTAAATTTTTTTTAAAAAAAAGTACCAGACTGGTGGTGTTTGAGATAAAAGAGGATACATTTTTATCTTCTCATCATAAAAATGAGAAGGAGTGCTAAATGTAGTATCTCTTGATCGAATATGCATTTACAATTGTGTCAATTGCCTTTCCCTCCATATCCGCCAATGGCAAAGCTCTTTTGGATAACACTTGCTTAATAACATAAGGGCCTTGCCAATTTGGAGCAAACTTTCCCTTGGCCTCGTCTTGGTGGGGAAAGATACGTTTCACAACAAGTTGACCCATTTCAAAATTCCTTGGGCGTACTTTCTTATTATATGACCGAGCCATCCTCTGCTGATATAATTGACCAAAACAAATTGATGTCAATCATTTTTCTTCTATCAGTGCTAGTTGTTCTAACCTCGATTTAACCCATTTTGTATCCTCGATTTCTGCTTCAACAATGGTTCGAAGAGAAGGGATTTCAACTTCTGCGGGTATGACAGCCTCAGTTCCATAAACCAATAAGTAAGGAGTTGCACCGACTGACGTACGAACAGTTGTGCGATATCCCATGAGAGCGAAGGGTAATTTCTCATGCCATTGTCTAGATCCTTGCACCATTTTCCTAAGAATCTTCTTGATGTTCTTATTCGCAGCTTCAACAGCCCCATTTGCTTTAGTACGATAAGGGGTTGAATGACGATGAACAATTTTAAATTGCTCAAAAACTTTCTTCATCAAGTGGCTGTTGAGATTCATTGCATAGTCTGTAATAATTATTTTTGGTATGCCAAAACGACATATGATGTTGGAATGAACGAAGTCCACCACCTCTTTCTTGGTAACTGATTTCAATGTGACAGCTTCTACACATTTGGTAAAGTAATCGATGGCAACTAAAATAAACTGATGACTGTTAGATGCTTTTGGCTCTATTGGCCCAATAACGTCTATTCCCCATGCAAAAAAAGGCCATGGAGCAGACATAGGTTGAAACTCTAAAGGGGGTGAGTGAATCAAGTCGCTATGAATTTGGCACTGATGGCACTTGCGAACAAATTGGAAGCAATCTCACTCCATGGTCAACCAATAGTACCCTGCCCGAATAATCTCTATTGCTAGGATGTAACCATTAATGTGTGGGCCACATACCCCTGAGTGTACCTTATTCATAATTGTTTTCACCTCTTGATTATTCACACATCGTAATAAATTCAAATCCGGAGTCCTTTTATATAAGATATCGCCACTTAAGAGGAACCCATTGGCGAGTCGCCTAATAGTTTTTTTTTATCTCTATCAGCATGTAGTGGATATTCTCTAGCTTTTATAAACTGTTTGATGTCGTGATACCAAGGCTCACCATCTGCCTCTACCGCAATTATATTGCAATAACCATGTTGATCCCTAACTTGGATTTCCACCGGGTCAATGTAGGTATTACCTGGGTATGGAAGCATCTACGCTAGGGTGGCCAAAGCATCAGCCAACTCATTGTGAAACCTGGGAATATATCTAAATTCAATGGACTTGAAATTTTTGATAAGATCTTCTAAACATTGTTTGTACGGTATGAGCTTAATGTCTCGAGTTTCCCATTCGCCTCGAGCTTGTCGAATGAGCAAGTCGGAATCCCCCAAGACTAAGAGCTCATGTATATCAAGATTTATTGCCATATTCAAACCCATGATGCAAGCTTTGTATTCTATTGTGTTGTTGGTAGAAAAGAATCGAAGTCATGCTGTGGCAGGATAATGACAACCGCTTGGTGAGATAAGAACCGCCCCAATTCCCTCTCCGTTATTGTTGACAGCCCCATCAAAATATAATTTCCATACGGGGTCATTATCAGGAATTTCTTCCTCGATAGAGTTGATCTCTTCATCAGGTAAGTATGTCTTTTAGGGTTCGTATTCATCATCAATCGGATTCTCTGCCAGATGATCGGCTAACGCTTGTGTTTTCATGGCGGTGGAAGTAACCTACACAAAATCAAATTCGGTAAGCAAAATCTGCCATTTTGCCAACCTACCCGTCGGCATGACTTTTTGAAAAATATATTTCAGAGGATCTATTTGAGATATGAGGTAAGTGGTGTGGGACAAAAAATAGTGCTTCAATTTTTGGGCGACCCAAGTTAAAGCACAACATGTTTTTTCTAATAGAGTGTACTTTGCCTCATAGGATGTGAACTTTTTTCTCAAGTAATAGATGGCTTGTTCCTTTTTCCCCGTGACGTCATGTTGTCCTAGAACGCAACCAAAGGAATTATCCATTACCGAGAGGTATAAAAACAAAGGCCTACCAGGCTCTGGGGGACCAGTACTGGAGGATTTTCTAAATATTCCTTAATTTTTTCAAAAGCCTTTTGACACTCACTTTTACATTTATTAGCAGCATCCTTTTTCAATAACTTGAATATCGGCTAGCATGTAGTAGTGAGTTGAGCGATGAATCGGCTGATATAGTTTAACCTTCCCAGAAAACTCATGACTTCATTTCTGCTTTTTGGAGGTGGCAATTCTCGAATGGACTTTATCCTGGAGGGGTCTAATTCAATGCCTCTTCGGCTAACTATAAAACCCAAAACCTTACCAGATGGAACTCCAAATGCACATTTAGCCGGATTAAGCTTGAGATTGTACTTTCTCAACCTTTCAAAAAATTTTCTTAGATCACGCACATGGTCAATTTACGTTCTAGACTTAGTGATGACATCATCGACATATACCTAAACTTCTTTATGCATCATGTCATGGAATATTGTAGTCATAGCTCTCATGTAGGTTGCCCCGGCATTTTTTAGACCAAATGGCATGACCCTTAACAATATGTACCCCACGGGGTAGTGAAAGCAGTTTTTTCTGCGTCTTTTTCATCTATTAGAATTTGGTGATATCCGGCGTAGCAATCCACAAAAGATTGAATCTCGTGTTTAGCACAATTGTCAACCAAGATATGAATGTTGGGTAGTGGAAAATTGTCTTTTGGACTTGCTTTGTTTAAATCTCGATAATCAACACAAACTCTGATCTTTCCATCCTTTTTTGGTACTGGCACAACATTAGCCAACCAAGTAGTGTATTGGACGACCCTGATCACTTTTGCATTCAGTTGCTTCATGATTTTCTCTTTGATTTTATCGCTCATATCTGCCTTAAATTTTCTCTACTTTTGTTGGACAGGTGGAAAATCACGATGTATGAGAAGTTTGTGAACTACCAAATCAGCACTTAACCCCGGCATGTCATCGTATGACCAAGCGAAGACATCTTTGTATTAAATTAAAACTTGAATTATGTCTTCTCGAGTAGTTCGATCGACATGAATGCTTATCTTTATTTCTCTCACTTCTTCGGGAGTTCCCAAATTAAACACCGCTTATTTTAAAATTGATCCAAACCTCTTTTAATTTCTTCACCAGCTTCATCTTCATCATATTCCCTAGACTTAGGATTCATTGTTATGAGATCAGACAACTTTTTAGGATCTAACTGTAAACTCCGCATGCATGTCATATTATTAAAGTTAACGTAACTGAAATGAAAATAAGATGGCAAATATTAGAAAGAGTAGGAACAAAGAAGATGACTAGAACTTTATTGTATTGAATGGGAAAGGATAGAATGGTTAACAATAAAGCGAAACAACTAGAATGATTGAATTACAACCCTGAGAATAATCCAAGAAAATAAAATAAAAAATAGCAAAATAAAACTACCATGACTCCTTTTTTGTAGGGAGAGGAGTGGCTTTCCAGTTATTGAGTTGGACATTCGGGCCGATAAACTGCACATCCATATGACTAGTGCCCTCACCCCTCTGAGTCATATTTACCTCATAAAACATCTCCTTGATACACAGTTCACCTTGAGATTTAATTAAAGATTGAGCAATATGGGGGATCGGCTTCGACAGATTCCAAGCATTTTTTTTACGATCTTTTGCCCATTTTCTATCAAATCTAGTTGGATTCAAACTCAAACCGAATGTATCTTGATTACCCATTGGACTGATAGGATTCACAATTCCTTGCAACGATAAACCTAACCCCTTTCCGGGTTCATAGCCGTTTTGTACCATTTGGGCCACCACCATGACTTAAGTAGAGGACAAACGAGGTTGGAGGATAGGATTTCCTTCTAAAAACTGATTAGCCATTATTATATCCAAAGCCTGATAGTTGAGGGATTCAAAACCTCTTTTAGCCTCAATGCTTGGAATTGAAGGATCTCGGGTGATTGGGAGATCATCTTCACCATGGACAATGATTTCTCCTTTGTCATGTTCAAACTTGACCACTTGGTTTAGAGTAGATGGCACAGCTCTAGCAATGTGGATCCATGGCCTACCCAAAAGAAGATTGTAAGACGTGTCCATGTCAATAACTTGGAAAGTGATTCCGAACTCCGCTTGTCCAATTGTAACAATTAAGTATATTTCACCAAGAGTATCCCGTTTTGCACCATCAAATGCCCGTACACAAATATTTTTTGTACGAATCCTATCAGTGTTGATTTTCAAGCTTTGTAGAGTGGAAAGAGGGCATATGTCTACACCTGATCCTCCATCGACCATGACTCTCTTCACATAGTGTTCTTCACATTTCACGGTTAAATGTGGAGCCCTATTATGTCCAGATCCTTCCAAGGGCAATTCATCAACAGTGAAAGTGATTCTATTAACCTCAAAATTTCAATTGACCAACTTTTCAAGTGACCTACTGTAATATTTTCTTATATATGTGCCTCATTTAAAATTCTGGTCAACACTTCACGATGTTCTTTAGAATGAATGAGTAATGACAATAAAGAGATTTGAGAAGGCATTTTCCTCAACAGATCAATAACAGAATAATCTTGAGCTTTCATCTTTTTCAGAAACTCTTCAGCATCTTCCTCAATGACTGGTTTTTTCATCGGCATGTGATTTTCTTTGATTTGTTTGTCCCTCCTTAATTCTTCCAGAGCATAATATCTTCCGAAACGAGTTAAGCCTCTTGTTTCATTTGTTTCTTCGACAATATCCTTTCCCTTGTGAGTAACGACGACTTTGTTGTAGTTCCACGGAACGGCCTTGGTGTTTGTGATAGCAAGTTGTGCAGCAATTTGTATCACAACTGGCTCTTTCATACTTTATTGATTTTGATCAAATGTTGAAAATTTACCAGGAAAGTAGCATTTTGGTCCATTCAACGGTACGTCTCCTCTTTTTATAGACTTAGGGACATACAACACTATCTTCCTCGAGTTCCCTGAATTCGAACGCCACCTTTAACAATTATCGGTGCCCTTTGTATGGGTTCTAAAACCATACTAGACTCTTCTCTTGAAACCTTGCTTTCCACTTTTGTTCTACTTGTTTGCTCATAATCTTCAAAAATGTCAACCATCCCGACAACACGCTCATTATTATGAGCAGGGAGTGGGTTATTGGTGACATTCGGTGCTTCCTCATTGCGTACCTCGATTACCTTATCCTCAATTAACTTCTCAATGACTCTTTTTAGGGTCCAACAACTCTCTGTTCTATGACTTGGAGCGTTGGCGTGATACTCGCATATAACAGTCGGATCAAAACCTCTTGCATTTGGATTGACAACGTACGGATTGACAGGTTCAACCAGTCTCAAAATTATATCAATTTCCGTAACATATTACCCCAATTGGGGTAAAATTTCTTTTTGACCTTGTTCTCTCATATAGTTTGTCCAGGGATGTGGATTGTATGGCGCCTGGAAATTTTGTTGTTGTGAGCGAGAAACTTGTGGGGCAGGCCCCCGCCATTGTTGGCGCAAAGGAGGCCGGACATATGCCTGAGTATTGAGAACTGAATATTGGGACGAGTAATAATGCTGAGGAGAATTATATTGTTCTTGTTGGACTTGACCATAAGGATTGTTCATGCCTATTTGAACACCTCTTGATCCAGATGCCGTCATGGACCCTTCCTCCTTTTTTTGATTGGTAAAATTACCGGATCCACTTTGTATTGCTTGTGTGGTAGCTCTAATAGCTGCTTGACTCACAATCTTACCCGACTTTATGCCATTCTCTACCATTTCTCCGATCTTAATCGCTTCGGCGAAAGGCTTGCCCATTGCGGCGAGAAGATAATGAAAGTAGTCAGGTTCTTGAGCCTAAAGAAAAACATCAATTAAATCATAGTATTTCATCGGCGGTATGACTCTAGCCGCCTGCTCCCTCCATCTTATGGCATAATCCCTAAAACTTTCTGATGGATTTTTTTCATATTAGCTAGGGAAATGTGATCGGGAATAATATCGATATTGTATTGAAATTATTGGACAAAATCTTGTGCCATATCATCCCAAACGAGCCAATGAGAAATGTCCTGATCGATAAACCATTCTGATGCTACGCCCGTTAAACTCTCTCCAAAGTAAGCCATAAGAAGTTTTTCTTTTCCTCCGGATCCTCTCAACCGATTATAGAATCTTCTCAAATGATCCACTGGATTGCCATGACCATTATATTTATCAAACATTGGAGTTTTGAACCGTTGAGGCAAGTGAACATCTGGAAAGATGCATAAGTCCTTAAATGATACAAATTTGTGTCCTCCAAGACCTTGCATATTCCTTATGTTTTGTTCTAAACTCCTAATTTTTCTTGCAATTTCTTCATGTTCCTTATTCTTAATATTTTTCTCAACTTAAACGGGAGAACAGTATTGGTGGTGGTAAGAGTTAGGAACATTAAAAGTTAATTTAGGGGCATGACCTTGGCCGTATTGATCTTTGAGTATAGGGTAATCATTGGATTTTTGTACCAGCGTCGGTTGAGGAATTGTATTAGTTTGGACAGTAGGCATGAAAAGTGGATTATTCATCATTGTTGGTTTTAACGGGTTTACTGAGGAAGTTCCGACAGTATTAGATTTGTTAATGTAGGGTCCAAACCCAGGTGGATAAACCGGGTCACTTGTTGAGACTTGGATGGGGAATGGCATATTCGCATTCAAATATTCTCGAATTGAAGGTGGAGGAGCTTGCCCATTCTTCCAAGCTTCGTACATTTCCGTCATCTGTTGTCTTAATATTTTCACCTCTTCTATAGGTACCGATTCTTGCGCAACAATTTGGGTTTGTGCCTCTTCATTATCCGACTCTGTTCCGTCTTTACGCGTCATTTTTCTTTCCCTTTTGATCTTGTGTTATATTGATGAGATGCCAGCTCTCCTCACAAACCAACCACCTTTTAAACTCTCTAAATTCTCATATATATTAAAAACATGTGTTAGGATTCAACATACTGAGGATATTAAATTCACGTTGTATGTTATGCACCTAGTTTTCATAAGTCTATAATGTGTTTTGGAAGACTTTTATGTTTCATCCCGGCTTTGGACGACTTGCTTATGTCATTTGACCCCTACTTTACTTACTTGAATAAATTCAATGCATTTTGATCGAACCTATTAAAGGTTGCCTACGTATAATGTTTGAACATGAATCAGATCATTACATAATTCATGTGGATAAATTTCCTTCAAAAGAAAAATATGACATTTGTTTAACTTGAAAATACCATTCAAATCAAAATGACGAAAATAAATACATCAAAGTACTTAGGATTAAAACAAATTTTGACGAACTACAAAGAAGAAAAAAAATTAATAATAATAAAATCCATCGCCGACATTTCTTGATCATCAATTGATCCCTAGGCTAGAGTAGACCTTGAACAAAGCTTTCGACAGATGTGGGGCTAATGCACGCGCCTCTCGACCCAGGCTCTCATCACTTCGATGGAGATGACCACCATAAACATCAATCAAGCTCTCTGTCAACTGAAGCACTTGTCCTTTCGCCTCCTCCATATTCTCGTGACATTTCTGCAACCATTCTTCAGTAGTGAAAACTACATCACTCAAATGCTCTTCATGTGCTTGAATCTCTTCAATTTGGTTATGAAATTCTTCACGCTCTTCCATCCATTAATTTCTTTCGGTCGCCACTTCTGCTAGGTACAATGTGAAACGGTTTGCGATGTCCCTTTCTCGTCCCATAGAGGCTTTTAATTGATTTTGTAACCTAGATTGTGCATGTATTAAGAGGCTCTTTTCTTTCTTATATTCTTCCTCCTGTTGCTCCGTAGCACCTGTGACAATGCCCAAATCTTCATGTAGGGTTTTAATAGTAGATGGATGCTTTTTTTCAACCCTTTTTTCAATCAATGTAACTCTTTCCTCGAATATTGCGTCACGTCGAGCTAACTCTTCTTTTACATTTTTAGGTCATTGCTTAGGATATATAAAGTAGACCTATAATTTCTTTCCACCTCGAGTCGGGCCTGCTTGATTCTTACTTCAATTTCCTCTTTTCGATCTATGATTTCTCGCGCTGATCCATCGGGCATTATTTTGAGAGGGGCTTGATCAAAGAACCAATGGAGGTATAAGGGGTCAACTTCTCCTTCAACACGATCATCAACCATAGCTTTCAAACTTAAAGTTCCACTACCACCCCAAATCTTTTGATCTTTTGATTCTCGATCTCGATCTTCAAATGCTACATCCCATGCAAAATTCGGTATATACTTGGCTTTAGGTAAAATTTGTTATTGTCCTAGTTGGCGTAGAACTCGGAGGGGTATGTATGGTTGGAACCCGCGAAGGCCTGTCAAAACGACGAATGGACGATAGGAAGATTATAGTTCCATGTAGTTCTAGATGCCGTCAATTTAAGAAGATAATGTCTCCATGCGTTGACACCTTTTAGCAATTTGTCTCCTAATTCTTTCATCCTTTCTGGTGGCTCAAAATATAATTCGTCCAATCGGATTTGAAATCTGTCGCAAAACGATGGCGATATAGGTGCTCTAAAAACCACATTTGCAATAAAATGCTACAACCTTCGAAAATATCTCCCCCTCTCTACATTTATTCAAAGCACGATAAATATCAGCCAACATCATCGGCAATATAGTGAATTTTCTTTTCTTTATCATAACAGTGACTATTCCGGACAGACGAATATCGATTTTTTTATCCTTCCTTGGAAAAACCATAGCTCCCATGAATGCTACCATGAATGCTTCTTGTCTATGTTTTTCCCAAGTAAGGAGGTGTTGTCCATTTTTAAGTTGTTTCACATAGCTTGAAAATCCTTCCTTCTTTACATATTTTGAGTACGAGAATTCCAAAGAAACCAACCCATTATCAAAACACTCCTTATGAGGATGTATGATGTGCATCTGTTCGAGAAATTTACCTCTGCTGACACTTCTAGGGGTTATCAGTGTTTTAGTTCGAAGATCCTGGCCTAAGCCTGTGAAACCACCCAATTCTTCTAATGTAGGTGTCAACTCAAAATCACATAATCGAAACACATTATTTGTGGAATCCCAAAACGGAATAAAAGCCTCGATCAAACCTCTGTCAGGACTAAATCTCATGATATCTGTAAGAAAACCAAGATGTTTGAATATCTCAGTCCGCCTAAATTCATGCATATCGTTCCACCAATCCATTAGTAATTATGGGGTTTTATTTGTGATCATAAACTTTGGGGGATCATTGACCATTTCGACTAGTTCATCCCTTGGTCTTTTATCGCACCTCATCGATCTCATGATTACCTGGTTGAGAAAAAGAAAATTGGGATTTTTAAAATCAAATTTTATTGTGAAATTTTGATAATTCAGAATTATTTATTGGAGTAGTCAAAAAATGATTCGGAATATCTAAAGTAATCATTGATTCAGGTTGTTTTTGAAAAGAATGACCAGATAAAGAGACAATTTTGATTTAAAAAAAAGATAAAGTGATCATTGATTCAGGTTATTAATATTATTATATTTATTATTTATGCATTATTTTAATAAATGTGAAAATAAAGTTGCGGATTAGGTGTGTATGTATATATATGTGTATATTTGTTTATTTTGAATCATTGGTTGAAAATAGGTAGAAAATAGATATTTATTTCTTCAGTCGATTATCCTAAAGCCGGTCAACATTTTTTTACAGTCTTAACATGATGCAACAAGTAGCAGTAACATGCATATGATGGTCTTACGAAAAGATATCTGTCCTAGTCAGATTGGGCCCCTATGCCAAATCTCGCTAAGTTACATGCACATGATGCAAATAAATCAGAACCTAGTAAGGATATATGTCTGAAAATTTCAATTTTACTAAGGTAAGATATCTAGACTGGCTGTAAAACGAGCGGACTACACGAGTCAGGGAGTAGCAACGTACCGGTAGTAGCGCTTTCCGGCTTTGTGCATGGGTGCTCCCCATCCTAAAATTGTCTGACTTAATGTCCTCCACCATGGACCGAAGATCCACTGGCTATCTTTACAAAGTTGGGGTGCGCAGTCGCAATTCCCATAATTATATTAATGAATACTCATAGTTGTGTGCAGGAAAAAAATTTATATACCGTTCAAATAATATTAAAATAACAATAAATATGCTATTAGCACATTAAGACAATAAATACAATATCCAAAAATGTAAATAAATAAGTCATAGTCATACATAAATTAATATTTAAAGCTCGAATTCTAGTTAATCCCCAGCGGACTTGCCATCTGTCACGCCCCTTTTTTTCCCAATATTTTTTATATTCATTGTTTGAAAGAAAAAGAGTTTTTCCAATTAAAGTGACATTTTGAAAAGGGATAATTATTATTTAGAGTCGCCGCTTGAAATTGAGTTTTGGTGTTCCAAGTCACCTTGTTTAAATCCCTATTCAAAAGGAAATTTGACTCTATTTTATTGGTCTGCAAACTAGAAATTCGGGTAAGGAATTCTGTTGACCGAGGGGAAGGTGTTAGGCACCACTTAGTCCCGTGGTTCTGGCACGGTCGCTTTATTTACTTTAGTATGACTTAACTTAATTTTTGGACATTGTATTATTTAACTTAATAATAAAATTATTTTTTATCCTCAGATTTATTCTAAACTTATTTGAAACTGGCTTATTTATTTTAAAGGGTCTTTATTTACCTATTTATTTATTTGTTGTGTAATTTTAAAGTTGAACATCCGTATATATTTTTTTCTGCTTATATTTGTATGTTTTTAATTTTTAATGTTATTATAGGTAGAATATATATAGATATCTAGTTTCTAAGAATTAGAGTTTGTGTAGGAAGGAGATATTTAGAGTTCAAGTTAATTTAGGATTATATATTTATTTATTTATTTCATATTTAAAATAAGAAAATAAAATTTTATATGATTTGAAGTTAGTTTTATCAACAAATCCTAAATAGATTAAGAATATCTTTTTTTATGAAACAAAATTGTCCCTTTTTTTTTTCTTTCCTTTCTCTGTACATTTTTGTTTTATTTTTAAATTTTTTATTTTTTTTATTTTTTATTTCTGTAAAATCTGTTTCTCTTTCTTTTTTTTTTCTTTCTTTTTTTTCATTTTTTCATGTTTTTTTTTGTATATTTTTTGTTTGCTTTTAATTTTTGTATGTTTTACGTTTTTCTATTTAATATTTTTTTTCATTCTGATTCTTTCTCTTAATTTTTTTTATTTTTTTTTACATTCTCTTTCTGTTTTCTAGTTTTTTTTGTTATGTTTTTTTTTATCTTTTGTTTCATTATTATTATTATTAATATTATTATTATTATTGTTATTATTATTATTATTTTGGTTGTTCTTTTCTTTTCTGCCTTTTTTTTATTACTCTTCCTTTTTTTTTCTTCTCTTTTTTTTTGCACGCATCTCTTTTTGTTTATTTTTTGTTTGCTTTTAAATTTTTTTTACTTTTTTACGCTTTTAGTCATTTTATATATTTTTTTTTGAAAGAAAAAAACATTCTATTTATTTATCTTTTTATCTTTTCTTGATTTTTATTCTATTTTTTGTTTAAATATTTCTTGTTTTAATAATCAGTTTAATTATTTTTTTTGTTACATTGTTGTTTTCTCTTTTTTTTTAATCATTTTTTTTCATCGTTCTTTTTTTTATTTTTTGTACATATTATTGTTTTTTTTTCTTGTGTTATCTCAATTTTTTCCTACTTCATTATTGTCCTTTTATTATAACTCTAAATAATATTCATATATTATCTTAATAATAAATTTTAGTAATCCGAATTTGATAAGCATCTTATGTTATTCTAAAGACAATTTTTAATTCAAATAATGTATTAAAAACACTAAAACATATGAAACTTAACTTTAAAAAAATCGCTAATCAATTATATTTTAGTTTATATCCTAATCTAAAAAGTCTACAATAAATTCAACAAAATCTTCTGAATAGAAAACTAGAGGAAAAGATATGCTAATCTATTCAAATTTAACAATTCAATATCATGAAGCGAATTAAATTACAAATTGCATCTAAAGAGCATATAATAACAATAATAATAACGTAACAATAATAAATATAATGCATGCGATTTGAAGAATTTCATACTACTGGAATAAAATTTTTATACAAGTAATATTATTTAAATCACGCGAGAATTTATATTTACCTCGCTGCGAAATTTCGTACCACAAAAATAAGTTGTTATCCACGAATTTCCAACCAAGAGAAAAACCTCTAACTCTAACCTAATTCTCAAAAGAATAACTCACTTTTCTTCTCTTTGTGTTTGCTCAATATCTCTCTGTATTTCAATCCGCCTCTGTGTGTTCTCTATATTTCTCTGTATCTTTGTTAGTCTCTTTTTTTTCAACTGAACATGGGTTATATAATATTTTTTGGGTGAGAATCTGGTGCTAAATAAAAGGAACGTAATAGAGTGAGATTAGGATTTAATTTGAAAAATAGTTGAGAAAATTGGGGTTGAGATAAGGATATAAAATAAATAAAAAATAATAACAAAATAAAATAAAAAAATGTGTAAAGGTTTTTTTTTAAAGGAACGTCCAAAAGAGAGAGAGAAAAAATAAAAAAAATAAATGGGATGAGATTTTTTAGTAAAATAAGTTATAAAGTTGGGAATAATTAGGATAAGGTAAAACAAATTTGAAATCTTTAGGACTCCTCTTTTCTTTTCTTTTTCTATATTTCTTCATAATATTTTATATATTATTATTATTTTTAGACTAGATGATTCAAAAATAACTTAAATTCCAAACTTCTATTTATTAATTTTTATATTAAACTATAATTGATCTTATAGTAAATGTTATGTTGACATTAGAATGGGTTTCTCCTAAGTAGGGGAGTACAGAGAAGGGTAATGTTTGTTGGGAGTGAGGTGCCCTTAAACTTTCAAAATATGTTTATTCAAGCCTAAACCAAAGAGTTCTTGGTAACTTGGTGGTAGAGGAGTCTTTTGTGGAAGAGGAGTTCCTAACTTTCTCCTTATGATATGCATGTTTGATTGAAGTTTTGTTGAAATTGAATTTCATTAACTACTTGCATTGTGTATTTTATGAAGCCATGATTATATTGTAAAAGATGTTTACATGATGTTACCTTTCATATTAGCATGTCTTTATCATGAATTTCCTAGAAATTGCTTTTTTGAAAAATTTGTTCAAATAATTATAATGCTCACTGCCAGTTCACGGTGAATTTTTTTGGAAAGTTGACTAATTGATTCGTTGGTCTGAAATTGTTGTAATGTTGTCATAACTAATGTATATAAGTATGATATTAAATATAAAATGAGATTTTGCTATTAGGAATGAAACATGTGAGTTTTATAGCATGATGAGTTATATAATATTTTCTAGTTTCTTGTTGTGTCGTGATTCTCTTAATTATGTGAAATTGATGTGTTCTTTTTGATTGTGTGTTATATGGAATGTTTATGAGTTTCTAATTGAATCCTTAGTCTTGGAAGTGTTTGGACAGTGACAAGTGTCATTCGAGGACGTATACTGTCCAAGCGTTGGAGATTATAAGACCCCAAAAATGAATTAGGTAAAGATAGAGCCTAACATGGTTGAAATGGTGATATAAGGTCCTAAATTTGTTAATAATATGGGTAAGAGGCAGTAGCTAAGAGTTTAGGTGCATTGGAAGTTAAACGTCAAGGGACGACCAAGATGTTCGATGACTAAGTCACCTAAGTGCCTCATATGTGGTTTTATGTGTTTGTCTGTGATACATAAACTTATTTTGTTCTTAAATGAGTTTATATGGTGTTTAAATTCAATATGGAAAGTTTCGTGAAGTTTGGAGGTCAAACATACAAGAACGTCCATGATATTCGAAAGGTTTGCCTTGAAACGACCTTGTGAGTCTATGTATGTTTTATCGAGTTTTACGTGTTTGTTTTTTATGAAACTCATGTGGTAGGTCCTAAACTTATAGACGATCATATTTGTGTTGGAAACGTTTGGGAAATTATCCCCAAGGACCATCTAAGGGTCCTTGAGGAAGGACCCAAAACTGTTGCCAAAGCAGTCCCAGGCAGGCCCCAGACGACGGAGCAGTCGACGACTCGTGGGCCTGTTGACGCCCCATTGAAGGGTTTATTTATGTGGGACTTTGCAATGGGTGAATAGGGACGCCTTGGCAGACTACTATAACCACCGACGGTGGCTTGAGTTTGAGGATTCTACACCTGTCATTCTAGCTTAGTACTTTAGACATAGCTAGTGGATGTTGTCCGTAACGTTTCATTTCAGACTTTTATTCAAAGCTTTGTATTAAGGCCGTTTGGAAAACTATTATGATATATTGATTTCTTCATTGAATTGTTTAATCGATTGTAGGTGGTTGTTTAGTTAGAGCTCATTAAAATATTATTCTATATAGTAATCTTATGAAGTCTATATATATA